>NC_060121.1:126784712-127087742 GCF_021461395.2 Schistocerca americana
ACTCACACCCAGAGCTTTACCTAGACGATCAATTACGTCTTGTAGTTGAGACATACTGCTTTTTGAGACTGGTCTTTGATTCCCAGCTGACGTGGCTTTCTTACCTTCACCAGCTTAAGCGAAAGTGCTGGTGACATCTCAGTACACTTCAGTGCCACAGTAACGCTAACTGGGGTGCAGATCGCTCTACCCTTTCATGGTTCTACAAAGCCCTGATTCTCCATTACCTATAAGGTGCCAACAACAACAGCTGCTGAATTATGCTATATGCATTCGTAGCTTCCCTGAACATCCTAACTACTGTGTCCTTTTCCTTGGAAGAGAGTTCCACCTCCCACAACAGCAACCCATAACTTGACTTACAATTGCTGTATGCCTCCACTGCCTCTGTTCAGAACTGAAACTTCCTCCACTGTCACCTCTGGCCAGGGAGATATCGCATCTGTCCCCCTGGCCGTGTCCCTCAGATTTGTCTAGCATTCTTCTTTGGTCTAAAAGATTCTGTTGGCCCCATGATTTTTGGCTTCCTGTTCTTGGCTGTATCAAGATGTATCGGGGTTCAGAAGTGGTATTCACTGATGGCTCAACAGTTGACGGACGAATGGGCTTGGCTTACGTTACAGTGAATGCCTCTCACTTCCAGATAGCTGCAGTGCCTTCACTACTGAATTGATGGCGATTAAACTAACACTTCGTCATGTTCATTCTCTCTTTGCCTGTGATTCCTGGCTGTGGTTTTAACAATTTTTCCCAGAAGATTTGTTTTGGAGGTGGCTTAGTTCCAGTGGCAGAGCGTCAGTGTCTGAGGCAACATTAGCTCAATGGACAAGGGTGTCCAGAATGCCACATTTTTGTGCCAGATGGTGATGGCTGAGAGTATGCAGATATCAATCTACGTGTGTAGGTTTCCTGCAGACACTTTGGCTGAGGTGCCCACTGGTTTTCTGGAAAACAAAGACATCAACGAAGAGCAGTGCACCTAGTGTGTCTACCTCCGTTGTAAACCTAATGTGATCACGAATGCTATTCAAGTGTTCTAAGAATTCTTCCAGGTTTCAAAGTCCGTGGTGCCAGATGAGCAATGTGTCATTGATGTAACAATAAAAGGAACTTGGCTTACCTGGAGCTGTTTCCAAAGCGATGTCTTCAAATTTCTCCACAAAAAGGTTGACTATGAATGGAGCTAACAGAATTCCCACTGCCATGCCATTTGACTGGTTGAAAAACTGGCAACTATACAGGAAATATGACGATGTCAATGTGTGCTTAAGCAATCCTGTGGCTCGAGCTAAGCAATGTTACTTTTATTGTTCCGTCGACAACACTTTTATCATCTGGCCACATTGACGTGAAAACCTGTGAGAATTCTTAGAACACCTGAACAGCATTCACAACCACATTAGGTTTACTGTGGAAGTAGAGACAAATGATGCATTGCCTTTCACAGATGCCCTCATTTGCCAAAAAACCAATGATCACTTCAGCCACGGTGTCTACAGGAAACCTACACACACAGATCAGTATTCACACATTCTCAGCCATCACCATCTGTCATAAAAACGCGGTGTTCTGAATACCGTTGTCCATCATGTTAGTCATCTCAGACGCTGACAATCTGCCGCTAGAATTAAGCTATCTCCGAAAAGTATTCTGGGAAAATGGCTGCAATCACTGCGAGGTATCACAGGCTATTTTTGGTGAGACATGCAAGAAAAATACCACCAAACAAAGGGGCAAGGGACTTGTGTTTTTCTCTTTCTGTGGCACAGCATTGGGAAAGATCAACTGGCTGATAAAGGTAAACAATATTTCATCAGTGTTCAGGCCTCAGCAAAAGTATGATAGCTTGTGATGCCTGTAAAGGATGAATTAGGGCTCAGAATGCCTGGAGTGTACAAGATATCATCTCAATGTTGCTGCTACTACTTTGACCAAACAGCATACACTGTGGAGTAATGCGAGGTGGAACGTGAGAGGTGCTTACACCTACACTGTGCTGAAAAATCAGCCATGGCAAAACACCCTTTAGAAAATCAAAAAGGAATTCTATTCAGTGAAACATCCTTTATTATGAGGACAAAGGGATTTTGGGATAGCATTAAAAAAGAAGCCATAGAAATAAAAAGATGAGAAAATGCCATCAATAAGGACAGCTTGCAGCTCAGCACAACCTGGGACCCAGCCATTGCGAGATTCAAGTGGTTGCAACAGATGCAGGATGAAAATACTACCATATTTGGCGAGGAAGAGCAAATCAGAGACATCACAGCCAGTAGCGCAGCGATACAACAGCAAAACTGTGATGACATGGCAGTCATTTACCACGTGACAATGGCTGAGGTCAAAAGCACATGGGATTTTAAACAACTAACATGTCTGGGAGCCCAAAAAGATATTATTAATTCATATCACTGTGAGACCATATATTTATACAGTTGTAACTTTTTTCTTACATGCGTGCTCTGTTTTACTATTTTCTGTTTGTGAGATTATATAGTTTCCAATTCATAATATAATTTTTATGTAGTTTGTGCTTTGATGAGTAGTTATTTGGCTGTTATAAATATCTATTGAACGACAAGGTATTTACACTTATCTCTGAATTGTTGTGGTGATATATCTGTGTGAAGTTAAAAGCAGAAGGCAGTGACCAACAACCTGCTGGTCATACATTCAGCGAGACATTGACTGATCAGTTACATGGATGGTCAGTTGGTTTAAGATGGCATTGTTGCAAGACCATGGAAATTGTTGAAATTATGATCTTGTTGTAAATGAATACTGCTGTTAATGATACCAGAAGATTCATTCTAAGAAAGAGTTGTGCTGACCATGGAATGTCAGTGGATGTAAAAAAAAAATGGTACACAGTCGAACTTGTGAAAAGAGACAGGCTCATCGCTCCTCAAATTGTTTCATATTTTTCTAATCCTTAGGCACCCATGTTACCTTCAGAATCATTTCATGGTGTCAGTACAGTGTCACATTGTGTGTTTGGAAGCTTACGCTGTGTGATGTGTTCTGGTGACTTCCACAAAGTAGTATGCAGTATTAGAATGGCTAGTTAAAGTTTCTTTATTGAAACTGATACTGGTAGTAGACCAGGAAACATGATTCTGCATATTGAGTGGTTTTAAATGTCAATGGTTGTGGACCTGAAAACCTTGTTATCATTCCCAAATTGGAATATGACAGTTGTGTTTGTATGATGGCTACAGTTTTAGCAGGTACTGTGATTAGCACAAGACCACCAGAGCATACCGTTGTGATCGGGTCAGACTCTGATGAAGATTCTTTTACAGATATTGCAGAGACCTGAAGGATTGATACTCTTGTTTACTTTTCATGAAAGACTACATTCTGTTCATTGGATGAAAAGAAAAATGTGCATTCTTAGAACTTGTATAAGACAGTCTTGGAAGATATATTGAGCAGATGATGATATTAACTCTAAATCTTTAGTACCTTTCATTGTAATTGGAATGCGACAACAGACCTACAACATTGTGCAGATTGTGCATTGCCTTTTGTGTGGGCATATTCCTTACTGATTCATTGACATGTTTGGGCTTTCAGTGTTGTATGTCTTACCCATAATGGAAAATTGTTTCTGTAGTGGGTAAATTAGTCGACACATCTTCCGTACATTTATCCACTCTTTAGATTCCCTAGTATGTACGTTAACATAACAAACAATCACAATCAATCACTGAAGTGTGGGTAGATACATTGTCGTGATGTAAATACTGTGGTTTCACCACAAATCGAGGCATATTTTTTGAATTGCTTCATGCAAATGACATTGACTTCTCATTAAACTTTGTGGCAAGAAATTTTGGTTCTCAATGCCATTAAAATCGAAGAGCACAGTGACCGCAACTTCAACATTTGACCATACTGGTTGAGCTTTTTTCGGTATAACTCTCCAGAATGCTTCCACATGGGCAACTGAGCTTTAGTTTCGATATAACATCTGTAAATCCGTGTTTCTTTACATGTTACGACAAATTTCAGAACTTTAGTTCTGCATCATTGTTGACTTCACCTAGTGACTCTTCAACAACTAGCATTTGCTACTGTTTGTGTACGAAATTGAACAATTTTGGAATAAATTTTGCTGTCAGGTGTTTTATAATAAAAAAAATTAAAAAAAAATTCATGACTCATGCCATTTGATATGCTGATATCATCAGTAACTTCTCTGATTGTTATTCAGTGATAATTCAGTCATTTTTTCACTTTTTCCACAACGTCATTGGTTGATGGTATGGTGGGCATCCAGGGCACTGGTCACATTCCTACGTCTTCATGATCTGCAAAACGCTTATACAATGAGTAAACCCTTATTTTACTCATACCACGCTCACCGGAAGCAGTGTTTAACATTTCTAAAACCTTGCAGCACCTTTTTATTTTATACAGCAAAATTTTATACCAATTTTCTGATCCATTTGTATGTAAATTAAATAATCAGCAATACTACCAGAATATGTGTAATTTTTTTCGACAGCTGGCAACAGACTAAATATCAGGTACGGCTGATACTGTGCAGATATTTTCCAGGCATGTTTATCAACACAACAAAAAATTTGCATGAAACTAATATAAGACACAAAACTACAAAGTTTCCATAATTTTTCGAAACATCTGTTGTATGACGTTTCCTTAAAAGTTTTGAAGCAATGTATATTGCTGATTGCAGTTGTATTATTTCACTGGAGTAGTTGTAAATTTTAATAATGTAGTAGATAATTTTAACTTGATAGATATTGACTGGAGCAGCCACACACATTTACCACAGCCACACACATTTACCACTGGTGCTATAGGTAAAGTGTTATGAAGTAGTCATGAGCACATTCTCTGATTACAGACTCAGTGAGGTAGTTTAATAGTACTTATGGCAAATACTGATTGAGTAAAGGACTCTGTTCTTGTGTTTTTCTTGATCTGTACATACGTGATTACTCTAGGTTTGTTCAGTTTGACTGAACTCGGAGCTTATAGATGTTCAATGTGCCTTCCGTCAGCAGCATGGATGACAGTCATGTGATAATTCTTCCCACAGATGATGAATGTTATCTTGTGTTAGTAAGTTCACCAATGCTGGGATATGAGGCCATACTGAAAAGAAATGCCTCTGAATTTTTTGTATGTAAATTCTTAAATCTTTTGAAATAAATGTCTGCATGTTTATTTCTCAACATAGTCAACTGGGCATGAACACATTTCTATCAAGAGAGACCAGTTTGTTTATAGTATCACTGTAGAATGTTTGACTTTGATGATGGAGTCACAGTCTCACCTCTGCTTGCACTGCTTCATCACTATCATAGGATGAGAGGGTGCTTCATGGGTGGGTGAACTCTTTGAATTTGAAGCTCGATTATAGTACACTGTTCTCACACACCATCATAATTGCTTTACTCACTATGATGTTACGTGCCACGATTTGGATCCCTCTTGTGGTAGACATGAAGAATAAAGATGTAGAACGTTAATAAGGTTTGTTTTTCTTCTTTTATCAAGTGGAAACAAGAATTGGATTGAATAATAGTGAGCCACGATTGTGGCCAGAACAGGATTTCAATGTCAACTTGCCATCATTCTTGTAGGGAACAATCAAAAATTGTGAAATATCTCAGGGCAGAGGACTGGAGCACCTGCGTGTTCGAAAATGGTGTTATGTAGGTGTTCATTGATTTCAGCAAAAATCTTGTACTACGACACTGTGAAATACATTTTTTTAAAAAGTCTATAAACCCTTTGTCCGCGATAGGGCATAAAGCAGTCACTTGTGAGGAAAACTGTGAGTACTTAAGTGTAGTGGATTTTGTCATTTCCAAATGCAGACAGCTGAAAATTACAGGTGGCAGAAATTTAACTTTTTCTAAATTTTGAGGCATGTATTTGAAACGTTCTATACATGTAAATTTTTTCCTGTTTTGGATTTCCTGTACCAAATACAGTTGGCACAGCTTGAACTGTACGTGTTGCAGCAATGCCAAATAGATGTAAAGTTAGTTGACACTTCAGTGCTATAATAGGATCATTTGGGACACTGCTGGAAAATTACTCATTGTTCTTCAAATTCAATTTTTACTTCATGTGTTTACAGTAATTTGGTGTAGAGATTGTCTTTTTTTAAGCACCTGTATTGTAAATCTCTTGAAAACAAATAGATCCTACCTGTAACATAGTTAGCAAAGAGACAATGATTAGTGACTGTCATTATGTTAACAGTGGTTAAAATGGGACATTATTTTTTAAATTTGGGAGAGCATATGGGTACTCACTGATGTTCTAGTTGCAGAACTAAGCGGGAACACTTATCTCCAACTCATATAGATAATAGTGGGTCAATTTAAATATCCTTGTTCACTTCAAACTGGACAAATATGCCCTATAATTAACTGGTGTAATGCTGATATTCATAAAATACTTAGATTGGTGTTCGCTTATTTACGTGTTTCATTAATTACAATTGTGGTCTTCTGTCATGATGAGGATCAAGTCTGTTGAACAATTATAATACATTTTATCATTGAAAAATGCAGTAACATCCTAGCCATTTACATGCATGTTAGTGCAACAGTATGATCACACTAGTGTCTAAGTTTTGGAAAACATGTATTGCACATATGTAAGAAATTTTGTAACAGGTTGTATGTAGTCATGGACGTACATTGTTATTTTGCCTTTATTAACATCATAAAATATTTTATAGGCCATGGTTTGAAAAAGGACGTGATTGTGTGAAACTAGTCACCTGAAGAAATGATTGTATTTGCAAATGATGTATAGTGAAGGAAAATGTACATCTCTGAGGTTGTCTTATACTCCCTCTCACTCCCTCTCCCCCCTCTCACTCCCTCTCCCCCCTCTCACTCCCTCTCCCCCCTCTCACTCCCTCTCCCCCCTCTCACACCCTCTCCCCCCTCTCACACCCTCTCCCCCCTCTCACACCCTCTCCCCCCTCTCACTCCCACTCCCCTCTCTCACTCCCTCTCTCCCCCGCCCTCTCACTCCCTCGGCCCCAGGGACTGTGTCTGTGATACAATATCCAGTCAACATCTATCTTCAGGAGTTCTGGGAACCGGGATGATGCAAAACTTTATTTGATGTGTGTATTTGTTTGTTTATTTTTTTGAAAGTTTTTTCTCTGTTGTATGTAGATTCAAGTGAGTTTGTGCCTTTTGCAAATGGATCTTATTTATGTGATATGTTTTATGCAGAATTGTCTATAATATATTCCCAAATCACCCAGAAATGTCATACGCAGGTCAGCAAAGAAATGGATGTTCATTTTGTAAGTGTGCCTCCAATGTTCGCTGATAACCTGTTTAAAGCATTAACAGTTATGCTGTTGCTTTTTTATTTTGATGCAAGAGAGTCCCAAAGAGTAATTTTTGAATATAGTGAAGCTACATTTCTTTGTTGTGAGCCTTTGATGTTGTCCTTTCAGTTGTCTGTCTGTTGTATCTATCTGTACATCTGTCACTCCCTCATCTGAATTTTTTTCAGTAGCAGCTGAGTTTCAAATTTTTAATAACAATAGGAAAATAATTTAATTAAATTGTAATGCCAGTTTAGATACATCTGGGTTTTGCTGTTAAGAAAATTTCACACTTTTAATATATATAGGACCTTCTCTATATGAATTGCAATTTATTCTGAACTTGTTGTGTTCTGTATGAACAAGTTGCTATTTTGGAAAGGAAACCAGCAGGCAGTCTATGTATATGAACAGTGGTCATAAAAGTTTCAACATACAGAATTTATATGGTCAAGGAAACTACACATAGCCAACTCCTTCATTGGCCATGTTTATTTAATGTGTGTCTCATTTTAAATGCTATCTGAAATTATTGTGCAATGAAACTTATGTAACTTCAAATCTTTATCCACTGCACTCTTTCTTCTTACAGAACTGGCATTAATCCATCATGGACTCTGATAGTTCATTGGATGGTGAAGTTGAAACTAAAAACGAGGTAGAAAATAAATTCAGGAGGTCTGTAGACAGAGAAGAGAATGATTATACACAGGATGGAAGTGAAGAAGACAGTGATGACAACTCGGAAAGTGAAGATTTAAACAGCAGCAAGTCACCACCAAAGTCACCACAAGAACATTGTGAGATATTTCCAAAATCTCCTGCTTCCTATCATAGTAGGTCACCATCAGGGCTAGACAGGCATGATCTATCTCCAAAATCAATGGAATGCCTTTCTATCAAGTCACCTCCTCAAGATGATGTACAGGAGCAGTCAGATAGGTCACCATACTCTACCCCAGTACAGTCTCCACCAGATGCTGATAGAGGTGAAATGTCACCACAGTCTCACAGATCCACCAATTCAGAATCTCTGCCACCAACTGGACAACAATCACCACCTTCTGTGAGGTCTAGCACAGTAGCATCCCCACCTCATCCCAGTAGACATGGTGACTCTCCCAAATCTGATGATTTACATTGTGACTCACCTAAATCTGATGACGTACAAAGTGATTCTCCTAAATCTGATGATGTACAAAGTGATTATTCTAAATCTGATGATGTACAAGGTGACTCTCCGAAGTCTGATGATGTACGTGGTGACTCTCCAAAGTCTGATTATGTACGTGGTGACTCTCCGAAGTCTGATTATGTACGTGGTGACTCTCCGAAGTCTGATTATGTACGTGGTGACTCTCCTAAGTCTGATTATGTACATGCTGACTCCCCTAAATCTGAAGATGTACGTGGTGACTCGCCTAAATCTGAAGATGTACGTGGTGACTCGCCTAAATCTGAAGATGTACGTGGTGACTCTCCTAAATCTGAAGATGTACGTGGTGACTCTCCTAAATCTGAGTATGTACGTGGTGACTCCCCTAAGTCTGATTATATACGTGATGACTCCCCTAAATCTGATTATGTACATGGTGACTCCCCTAAATCTGATTATGTACATGGTGACTCCCCTAAATCTGATTATGTACATGGTGACTCCCCTAAATCTGATTATGTACATGGTGACTCCCCTAAATCTGATTATGTACATGGTGACTCCCCTAAATCTGATTATGTACATGGTGACTCTCCTAAATCTGATGATGTACGTGGTGGCTCTCCTAAATCTGAGTATGTACATGGTGACTCTCCTAAATCTGAGTATGTACATGGTGACTCTCCTAAATCTGAGTATGTACATGGTGACTCTCCTAAATCTGATGATTTACATGGAGACTCTTCCAAACCCACCAATGTACCTACTGGCTCTCCTACACCCCTCAGTGTACATGGTGGCTCTCCTAAATCCCTCGATGTACACAGTGACTCTCCTAAATCTCGCAACGTGCACAATGACTCTCCTAAATCCAGTGACATACATGGTGACTCTCCTAAATTGGGCAATGTACATGGTGACTTTCGGAAATCTGATGATGAAGATGTTGATGACGATGATGATGGGGAACTTTCGGACTCGAGTCAGAGTGGCAGATCTAGCAGACAGAGTGATGCATCTTCTGTAAAATCTAAGAGAAGTGAACAAAATGGTATTGTTGTGAATGCTGTTGAAATTGTAAATAAAGAAGAAACTCTGAATGTTAATCAGAAACAGGAGAAAAATGAGATGGAAACTGAAAGTACAGTTAAAAAAGATGGTATTCCTGGTCATGGTGAAGATTTATCTGATGTTTCAGATTTAGACAGTAATGATGGTAATGATAGTTTGGATGCAATATCTGAAGAAGACCGCCAGAAAAGAAAGAATGAAGAGAACAAAAAAGTTGAGGGTGGAAAAGTAAGGAAAGACTCTTCTGCCGTGGAGGAAATGGAACAGTTAGATTTTGAAGCTGAAGAACAGCAGGAAAAGGAAGACAGAGAAGAAGGTGAATGTGAAGAGAAGAAGGATGAGAAGAGTGATGATGAAGGTGAATTGAAGGGTGATGATTTAGAAGAAGGAGAACTAACTGATGATGATGAAAATCGGCCCGAGGAAACAGAGCCACGGCCAGTTTGTCGATTTTACAACCGTGGACAATGCACTTGGGGCTCTAATTGCAGGTATGTTATTATTTTATCATATTTAAGTCCTAATTTTGTGTTTATGCTGCGTTTTTTTGTCAGACATGCAAATTGGAGTTACTCTGCCTTATGCATTAGACTTGCTAATTTCAAAAGAAAGTATATGTTTCCTAATTCAGAAGCTTACAATTTTCTCTTCCACATAGTTCTCTGGAGTCCAAAATGTCACACAGAAAAATTACACACTATTTTCTCCAGTTTCTAAACAAGTAGTAGTCTTGAGAATAAGCTTGAGCTTTTTATTTTCATTGAGTATAATTTTATGTCATTATGTAAAAACATGAATACTACTCACAGGTTAGGCCTATGCGTATTCTGACTGTGGTGCAGGGTTTCCTAAACTGTGTTCAGTGGAATACTAGTGTTGCTCGGGTAGCAAATAAGTGCTCCGTAAAAAAACCTATTAATACACGGCATGCCCTCCCTCTCCCCTCCTCTCTCTCTCTCTCTCTCTCTCTCTCTCTCTCTCTCTTTCTCTTTGAAGTTATCACTCAATAAAACAAGTTTTTCCTCATTTTTTAAAAAAATAACCTTCAAAATAACCAGTGTGTTCCATCAAAGTAACTGGTCTCGAATATGTTCCACCAGAGAAAAGGCTGGGGAACCTCTGCAGTGACGTACCCTGCAGTAGTGCAGAGTATCGTTAATGATATACATGCAGCTGTGATGTTTCACTGTACAATATTCCAGTGGGATTTTCAAAAATTTGTTAGTATGTCAGTTCAACATAACAAATGTGATTTGACTATAACATAGTTTCAATGGCACCTTCAGAATTTGACAGGAGCCTTCAGTTGTTTATTATTTAGTAGAGAGAAAGATTGCCTTGCCCAGGTGTATATACTGGTGCTAGAGACTTTGCATACATGGAATATATTTTTTACTTCTTTGTACACAAAGCTTGTGTAGTGTCATTGGGACATGCATGAAGAGGTCGTTTGTTTCACTAACATGGAAGAGAGGCATGTATAACGGGCCATGTGGAAAGCAACTATCACTGAAGGTGCATTTACGTGTGGCTGTAACTTGCCCCCCACACGAGTATAGGTAGACATGTAAATTCATGCCTCTTCCTCAGCATGTGTGTGCAAGTGATTCCATTCACACCTGTGTTCACATTGGACACCTCGATTTCCATCTGGGGCGCACTACAGCCGCAAGGCGCCCAAGTGTAAATGCTCCTTAATGTCCACACTCATGAGACACTTCATCTGTCTTTGTGCTTTGATTATGGTCATGACTTAACAGAAACTCACCAGGAATTGTACACTTTTAAGGCAGAATGGTAAATTGTGAGGCATACGCAAGATTCGGGGTGTAAAAACTCGCTTGCTTGTGCCACTTCCTGTCAAAACTTTCACTTCTGTGCTATGATGTTACTTTGGAGAGAAGTTTCTTTAAGCCTTCATGAGTGAAGGGTTCTGAGGTGTGAGATAATGCATGATGCTTTCAATCAGAGTGGCATTACACCTCTGTTTCGGAAGAAGTTTGCAAAGAGTGATTTAAATCCTGATGTTCTCGAGCCACAGTAAGTCTTGCCTCATGATCTTCACTGCGTTGTTGAGACGGCATAATCCTCAGACTTTTAGCTGTTTTTGTGTATTCAGAAAGACTTTAGAATTTTCTAGACAGTGTTATTCATAGACAAAACTAAATCAAAATGCAATGAGTAGGCACCCAAGTAACAAAGAAAACTTAATAAATCCGTCTTTCCTAGCAAAGAATGTAAATGAAACTTATCATGAGAAGCAAAGTTGTTGATACACAATGAAAAATCAGTAAATCTGTACATCCTAGCCAAGTAAATTTGCTGTTTGTTTGTATTCGTAAGGATAAGATTGTGACACTTAATTCTGTCAGTGACATAAACTTCCAAAAATACATCTGTCACAAAAAACTACCAGCACTACCTACTGGTTCTTTGGTGTACTATGGAGCTAACAGCACCATCCATTGGATGTTGGTGCACTACCTTTAAACATCCAAAGCACTAAGCTGAGCTAAGGATTTTAGATGAAACTAAACTACAGATAATTTTTTCTGTATCTGATGTTGATGAAATACGGCCTATATGTTGCCCCAAGCTACGCTCAGGTTACTTGTAATTTCAACTTCTGGTAGTTTTGGATATTAGAGTGTTCAAACAGACAAGCACACTGGTTTTTCAGTTTTATTATTAATATAGATTCATGTGCGCTGTTTCTCCAGAAATTACAATCTTAAAATGAAATCATTCATATTTTATTGACATTGTAGCACTATTTTACAAAATGCAGACATGCATGGTTTTCAGCTGACTGCTGACCTAATTTATATTTCATTTTTGGAAAGAACAAAAAAAATATTGTGTTTAAATCATTCATCAGTTTGTCCATTTCCTTTATCTTATATTTATATATTTTCCATTCCTCAGGTATATTCCATTTCATTCCAATAGGTACGGTGTGTAAATTTTTCATAGTATTTTTGATATTACTTGCTACATGTTTTGTTGTTTGCAAATAATATCCAAAATCAGTCGTTGTTGTTCAGGGTGATATGTTCCTTCTACATGTTTGATCTATATAAATACGGTCACATGTTCTGCATTGTGATCTGTAAACACCATTCACACCAGATGCATAACATAATATATATAATACTGGTACGATACTTCAGTGTAATAAACTTTTTTCATTATGTGGGTTTTTGTCACGCCAAACTATCCCTCTGTTGATACAGTTATGCCATAGCATAGCAAATTAAGTTTCGTCTATCGGCACATTAGTGTATAGGTGTATTATGTCAAATGACCCTTGTAGCATGTTATCAGTGATTGACAGATCCTTAGCTTCATTACTGAAAAATAACTACTGCATACACATTAGTTCATTGGATATCTTTATGAGCTTGCTAGTTTTTTTATACAAGCAGCTATTTAATTCTGCTATCAGAATCTCTCTCCCTTTAATAATAATATGCGTACTTTTGCACATGGAAAATCTGCCTGCAATCCCCATGATTTTTAATGAGCAGTACTGCAATATTAAATACACTATTGAAACAGAGCCCAAAAGGAAGAGTAATTTCTTACACTTACTTGACAGTAACAAGGCTAGAAAATAAGTTGAAATTTTCTATTTATTATAAACCCTCACATACCGATGCAATAATAGGGGATGACACCAACTATCTGCCATGACATTTCTTTGCTGTGGTGACTTGCCTGTGTATCTAGTGTGTATAGAGTCCAATGTGGAACAAGAGGTTTTTTGTGTAGGTCAAACTGGTTGTAATTTTGTAACTAGGTACAAGGAACATATCAGCCTGAACAACAAGACTGCATTTGGACATCATTTGTGAACCACAAAACATGAAACTTTGGAAAATACTTGAACATTTTGCACATAGCACCCATGGAAATGAAAATGTTATAGCTCAGGAATGGGAATTGTATAAATGGAAGATAAGGAACTGGACAATTTGATAAATGAACTGTCCAGATTTATGTGCATTAATTTTTTTCGTTTTTAAAAATGAAATATGGTTCAATACAGCAGTCAGCAGATGGCCATGCACATCAGTCAGCCTTTATAAATGCAGTATGAATGTATTTCATTTTAACTTCATAATCTCTGAAGCGGCATCTCACTCGAATACATAATAAACAGCTGAAGATGCCTGTCAAGTTTTAAAGTTGCCATTGAAATTACGTTACAGTCAAATCACATTTGTTATGTTGACATGATGTACAGACAAATATTTTGAAAATTCCATTGGAATTTTGTGCAACGAAACATTAGGGCTGCTTGTATACCATAAATGATGTATTGCACTACTGTAATCTGTGCCTACAAAATGTTGGAAAACTGTTTATGTATTTTAACATTTTATTTTTTATTAATATTATGCCTTCTGATGTAGGTAATGATTTAAAGATGAATGCAAGCATTTAAAACTAGTCACCATTAAAAAAATTACATGTGACTTTGATGGAAGCCTTGATTTATTGATTGATTGATTTTAACAGGGAAGCTAAAACAGCTTAGTTCTGACCCGCCACTGCCCGCACCGAAACTAGATTTATTGTGCAGTATCACTCCATGTATGTCTAGTAAGCCAACCAGTGCCCTTAAATAGTGCAAGGAGTCCCTCTACCAGCTTTTTGTTAGACACAATTTCTTCAGGTCTAGTTGTCCCAAAGATTTTGTATCTTTTACTCTCCAGTGCCATGCATTCGAAGATTTGGTGTGATGCAGTTTCTTCACCCTCGTCACAGGTCTTACATTTAGGGTCCTCTTTTGTTATACCCATTGTGTGTAAGTGTTTTTTGAAATTCCCATGGCCTGTCATCAGTTCAGTCATGAGTTTGATCTCTTTCCTGTTTCAACCCAGGATTACAGAGCTTCTTTTAAAACATGGCTTGGGCATCATTACCTTACCATGTTTTTGCCCATGGACCTTGGTCCAATATCCTATGTGCTTCTTCCTAAGCCAGCTCCGTAGTTCTAATTTGATCATAGCCAGGTTCCGGTCCAATAAATGGAGTTGTTGCCCCCATCCTAGCCAATCTATCGGCTTGTTCATTGCCACAGATCCCTGAGTGGCCAGGGATCCACACTAGGTTTACCCTATTGCTTCCCCTTAGCTCCACCAGAGCCCTGTGGCAATCTGCAACAATCTTAACTCTTGTTGCAGGAGCTGCCAATGGTTACAGGGCTGCCTGGCTGTCTGAATAGATGTAGATGCTACAGTCATTGTAGCACCTACGCATATTCTCCTCCACACATGCCCTGATTGCAGTTAATTTCAACTTGGAATACAGAGGCCAGTTTTCCTAGTGAGATGATGCTTTCCAGTCTTGGCTGAACCCCGTACACCCCTGCCCCAATGCCTTGTTCTGTTTTCGACCCATTGGTGGACCAAATGGATGTCCCCCATACAGTGTCGAACAGTTTTCTCCCACCGCTCATTACTTCCAATTATTATGTTGTAAGGCTTGTCGAAGCTGTTGGGAGTTATTGTATAGTCGGCAGGCATTTCCCCAGCGATTCCTATATTTACCTCACTCTCCATGTTAGTGTGTGACTCTGGATATCCGAATTAGACCCAGTTTTTGCAGTTTTAAGTCTGTGTGCCCCAGCTGCTACCTCCATCTTGACCCAAAGGTGAAGTGGAGGCTTCCATTCCAGCAGTTGGTGTGCTGCTAATTCTGCCCGTTATGGCTAAGCAGGCCAATCTCTGCACCTTAGCAAGCTTCTTAGCAGCAACCCGCTGTTCTACCTTCTTACATCACACTAAGGCCGCCTAGGAAATCCTAGATCTAACCACTGTGGTGTATATCCAGTGCATACCCCTGGGGCTTAGGCCCCAGTTTTTGCCACAAGCCCTTCTAGTACTCACTAGAGTACTTTTTGCCTTGGAGCAGATGCTCTTAATGTGAGGGGTCCATGTTAGCTTCTCATCTAAGGTTACCCCTAGGTATTTCACTATCCCCTTCACACGTAAAGTTTTATCGAAGAGCTTTAGATTCCAACTTGGGTGTTGAATATGTCTCTTTGTAAATGCCACCACAACAGTGTTCTTAGGATTAACTCTCAGATTCTGTTTAATGCACCATTCTTGCACAATGTCCAGTCCTCCTTGTGTCAGTGAATTTGCCAAGTATTACTATGACAAGGTCACCTGCGTATCTTTGGCATAAGCATTGTCTAGAACTTAGTTCCACAATGAGTTCGTTCACCACTAGATTCCACAATAGAGGAGACAAAACTCCTCCTTGTGGGCAGCCTCTAGTGGCCTTAATTACCATCTTTTTGTTCATCAAGGTAGCCTCTACCTTCCTTCCACTAAGCATGGCCCTGATCCACCTACATATAGTGGTCCCCAGGTCATGCACATCTACTGCCCTTACATGGAATCGAAGGTCATGTTACTAAAGGCCCCCTTGATATCCAGAGGGCTATTTCTTGGAAGTGAAGTGCTTTTTCCACCTTCCCAATGAGTTGGTGGAGAGCTGTCTCATATGATTTACCTGGTTGGTATGCTTGTTGGTTTGAGTGTAGAGGGAGCCTACTCAGCCTCCTCTCCCCAACATATACATTAACCAGTTTTTCCAATGTTTTGAGGATGAAGGAGGAAAGACTGATTGGTCTCATATCCTTGGCGTTGGTATGATCAATTCTCCCTGGCTTTGGAATGAAGACAACCTTCATTGCCCTCCAAGCATTGGGAATGATTCCTACTGCTAGGCTAACCCTGAATAGCTGGCACAGGACTCTTACGAGCTTTCCTCCTGCCTGTTGCAGGAGAGCTGGAAAAATTCCATCTGGGCCAGGTGACTTGAACGGTTGGAATTTTCCCACCGCCCACTGGATTTTGTTGAAGTTCACATACTCCTTGGCCGATTCCCAGTCCTCTCTTAGAGTGCCTGAGAACCATTGTCTCTCTGGGGTCACATACTGGTCTGTGTTGTCTGGCAGAGGAAAGTGAGTTTTGAGGAGCAATTCCAGGGTCTCATGTGCTGTCTTTGTATATTCCCCAGCCTCCTTCCTCAATGTACCTCCTGGATTGGTTGGTACTCTAGTGAGAATCTTGCGAAGTCTGGCTTGAGCAGCCATGCCCTCCACTTCCTCACAGAATGCCTTCCAGGAGGTCTCCTTTGCTTGTCTTATTGCAAGATTGAAACTGACAAGGGCCTCAGGATATTTAGCCCATTGTCCTTTATGTCTCACAATATTAAACAGTCTCTGTACCTGTTTTCTTTGCATTTCCAGTTTGTTATTCCACCAAGGAACACTTCTATTTGTGCCCTTCCTGGTGATTGTGTAGTTGTCCTGATATGAGGTCACTATGGCAGAGGTAACAGCCTCTGCTACTTCCTCAAATTCTACTGGATTCCTTATTGAGGTTTTAAATTTCTGATAAGTCTAAGTCAAGGTCCCTTCTATATGTCTTCCAGTCTGTTTTCCTGGGATTCCTATAGGTCATGGTCTGTCTGATTCCCATTTCAACCTTGAATTTGATGTACATGTGGTCCGATGAGGATGGCTCCAACACCACATGCCATTGTTTGACATAGCTACCCATCATCATGGAGCCAAAGGTTATGTCAATTACTTCTTCCCTTCTGATATTCCTAAATGTAGGTTTGTTGCCCCTATTCAGGACCTCTAAGTTGTTAGCTGAAAGAGATTCAAGAAGGTACTCACTTCTACTGTTGATGTCCTTGCTGCCCCACACTAGGTTGTGGGCATTGGCGTCACATCCCACCAGCAGTTGATCACCTTGCCGATGGCAAGTCTCGACCAGTCTCTTCACCTCCAAAGGAGGAGGAGAGCTGTCTTCGTAAGGAAGATATGCTAAGGCCAAAATAATTTCCCTCATGATACCTTCCTCACATTGCTGCATTTTAATGGTCACTAAGTCCCTAGTGCAGAAATCCATCATTGGCACGAAAGAAATACCATTTCTTACATAGATGCATGTTCTGGAGTTTCATAGATTCCTAGCATAGATCAGTTTACCTCCAGTGCCACCGAGGCCCGGTACACCCCCTTTGTATAAATAGGGTTCTTGTATCAGGGCCACGTTCACTTCCTGTCTCCCCAGGCAGTGGCTCAGGGCAGCACCTCCAGGTTCCATCAAGCTGCCATCTTTGAGGTCTTTGAGAACCTGACCTGCGAAAACCCTAAAAACAGTTTCAGGTCCTGCTCCCACATCGCCTTCAGGGACTTCTTACCGACCTCCACCACCAGGGTTTGTCCTTCCAGAGCAGCCTTCTGGTCAATCACTCTCCAGTCTTCTGTCGAGACTTTTGGGTTCTGGGCCCCTATTTTCCTGAACAGTCTTGGAAGAGACTTCCTTAAGGATCTTAGGTACCCATAATGATATCTTTGCGGTCTTAAGAAGTTCCGCTGCCATCTTAATCAGCAGCTTCGCATCTTCCCACGGGGATATCATGGGCACCTTGTCCTTGAGCCATTCCACCGTGTGCACCCCCTCACAGACAAAAATGAGTGCACCACGATCTAGATAGACCCTCCTGAAGTTGGCTCCTGGGCCAGTGTTGCCCCCAATCTTTTCATAGAGGGCCATCTGTACCAGTTCCTCCCGTTGTGAGGTGATGGCCACCAGTGGATAACCTTCCTGGATAACTGCCATCCTAAAATCCGAGACTGCAGTACTATAGGTCTGTTTCCCTTTTTCTTGCCTCGGTTTTTTCTGGACTCGCTTATCCAGGAAGGAGGGGGTCTTTGATTCCTCCCTTCTCCGCTTACTACATGTCTTTGATATTGTGGGGGGTCTGCATATCCTCTTCAACGTGAGACTGTTGTTTCCTGGGGGGCTTAGGTTCTAGTCCCTTTAATTCCCTCCACTTGTCTTTAGGAAGCCATTCTTTCCCTTCCTTTTTCCTCTGTTCCTTGAGTATCTTTCTCCTCTGGGCCCCAGACGAGCCTTTGATCTTAATCTGGTCTAGCTTCTCAGTTACAGTTCCTACTTCTGGCTCAGGTCTAGACCCTGATTCAGTAGTGGGAATGCCATCCATTGGTTCTGTCTGTGATGTTTGGGTATCTGAGGTCTCAATTTTCCCCTCAGTTTGTTTTTCTTATTTCCTATAATTGTGTCCATATTGGTCCCACGAGATTTAAGGATCTAGAAGGTCCACAGCACGAATACCCCGCGCGGTGTAAGGTAATTACTCAGGGAGGTCGCCCGGTATCCCTGAGGCCCTGTTTACGACACATCTTTCCATGTGCCGTGCACTCCTCATCATGGATTGCATCACACCTTGGGTTGGGTCAGGGAATAGGGTAGGACTAGGAGTGGATAGGGAAGATGGGATGTTGTGGGACACTCTTAGTCTGATCCATCGGCTGAGGCCTTTCCGGCAGTAGGTCCTCTACCTTTGGCATAACCCTCAGCTTCCCGCGGATACGCAAGCCTCTCCACCCTCACGGACAGTGCTTCGTCAAGGTGGTGTCCCCCAGAGAGGGACGGAAGCCTTAATCCCTACACATTATAAAAATGGATGTATGTATGTGTGTGTATATGTTCCACATCTCCTAAACCACTGCACCGATTTCAGCCAAATTTGGTACACATATCCCTGACCGTTAGGCGACAATCTCTGTGGTGTAAGAGCCACTACTTTTCATATTTCAGGAGATATGGTGTCATACACAGTAAAATTCATGAAAAACTCCCATTCTGTGGATAATGGTTAAATTCATTACTTCTGTGCTAAGAACTCTATTCTCAACATATTTTGAAGACAGTACTTAGATATGCCACTGAAAGTACATACAGAAATATATCATTGTACAACACATAGTTCAAGAAATATGACTTCATAAGCACTATGACATGGGAAAAAATGCCGCATCATGCACGAAGTTTTAATACATTTATTGTTAACTGCTGTGCCAGTCCCACATTCAGGTCAACTTAAGGAAATCCCTGACATGAGTTGGCTTTTTTGACAGCTTTCAACTGCAAAGTGCAAATGGCGGTAGGTGAAAACATTACCCATCTATAGAGCTACAAAGAGGTGGTGTCATAGAGAAATTCACTAAATAGCATTGTAGATAAGCGAAGCAGCTGTACTTATACAATCATATATTATGCATATTTCTTTGTATGACTGTTTCATAATTTCAAAGGTGTTTTCATGAATGTGCAGAAATTAAATTTTTTCGATGTTACGCTACAAACATAATTCACTTTTTTTCCATTTCTAATAGAAAAATGACATAATGGAAACCCTGACAATGCTGGGTTTGTCAGACAGATTTCGAAGTGGTCTTTGTTGACTTGCTTTAGCTTAGTCAGTAACCCCAAGACCATTGCAAGCACTTTTACCGTGTACTGTGGTTAAGTAGAGCTGATTTGCATCAGAATTGTAACCAGTCTTGTCAAGACATATTTTTTCTTTGTTTTGGTTTTTATATTGTGCAGGTGTGCCACTAGTAAAACACAACATATTTTTTATGTTAGTGTCAGACATGGTCAGAACAGTGTTCTCATGGGCCCCATAGTTACTCTACAAGGTCAGATTACTGCCAAGGATTATCCTCTAATACTACAGTGTTGTTTCCCCAATGGTAATACCATGTTTCAGGACAACAGGGCCACTGTTCACACACTTCACATCATCCAGAACTAATTTTGTGAGCATAAGGATGTACAGTGACATCTCCCCTAGCCATCACAGTCACCGGATATCGGTATTATTGAGCCTTCGTGTTCTACTTCGAATAGAAGGCTGCATGATTGCTATCTGCCTCCATTATTCTTACCAGAATTTTCCACTAGCTTGTAGTAAGAATGGTGTAAGAATCCCTTGAAAACCGTTTAGGAGCTCTGTTTATTTTTTCGGAGATGATTGGAAACTGTTTTGAATTACGACGGGAATTCCTCCACCGCATTAGGCACGGTAATGTATTTTTTCCGTTTTCTTGTCTGCCTCCTATACCTATAAGTACTTTAATGGAAAAAACTATTGTAACAGTATAAATCAAGCTGAAGCAGAAATTCCATACTTTGTCATTGTTGACTGTTCCTTCCAATATTAACTGCAATGAAATGTAGGTGCAGTGCAACTGTGTGTTACAGTATTTAAGAATTAGTTTCCCTGTCAGCTCATTCTTTCTCCATCCTCAGACTTTTATCAGAGGCAACAGAAATATGTGAGAAACTTCCTGGCGGACTGAAACTGTGTGCCAGACTGAGGCTGTAATTTGGGACTCATGTCTTTCATGGTCAAGTGCCGCCAGGAACTTTCATATCAATGCACACCCCACTGCAGAGTGAAAAGTTTCATTCTGAACACACATTTTGTCGAGAAAATATGAAAGGAATGTTTTCAAGATTTTTGAAAAAAAAAATGTTTTTTCAATATGAAATTAATATCATAGTAATGTTATTTTGCATATCGTATCAAATCAACTCGTAGTTGAAGAGCCTTAAAATGACACCAGCTCTACTCTGTGGCTTCAGTTGTTTTTTTAATATATTCAAGTTTATTCCCCAAAACCTTTGGGCAACCAGACAAACATTTTTGAAACTCAAAAACAAAAAACTGAAAATATCAAAAACTATTAGAATTTGCTGCATTTGTTAGCTTCATGGGTACTATTAAGTATTAAAAAATCAAAGTAGTTGGAGAGACCAAGGTCCAAAAATGAAACAAAATTATATTAGTTGATATGGATTGACCGTAATGGGAGTGATGTACCACTTTCATCACAGTTCTGTGTAAATGGAAAATGGTTCCCAATAATTACAGTATTTAGCAAAAATACATATGTATTCAAAATCATAACATAAAAACAAGATTACTGAGCGAGGTGGCGCAGTGGTTAGACACTGGACTCGCATTCGGGAGGACGACGGTTCAATCCCGCGTCCGGCCATCCTGATTTAGGTTTTCCGTGATTTCCCTAAATCACTCCAGGCAAATGCCGGGATGGTTCCTCTGAAAGGGCACGGCCGACTTCCTTCCCCATCCTTCCCTAATCCGATGAGACCGATGACCACGCTGTCTGGTCTCCTTCCCCAAAACAACCAACCAACCTAAAAACAAGATTAATGCAAGTATAAAATAATACTCCAGTGTTGTGTGAGAGTGAGTGGATCAATATTAATGTCTAAGAAAAGGTGGTATTGAGGCTTTTTTTTTATTTGCCACCTTTAAAACAATGCAATCATAGTTTGTAGCACTCCCTTTTACCCTGATGACTGCCGTGACACATTGTGGCACTGATGTTAGAAAAGCATTGAGAATAGAAGGATCCATGCTGCTGAAATACCACCCACAAATTGTGAAGATCGTTCAGGGCTGATTCCAAGCTGTGCAAATCTTGCTTGATTGCATCCCACATGTGCTCAGTAAGATTGAAATATGATGAGCTAAAGGTCACAAAAGCACATAGTCTAGGGAGTGACCCTGAAACTATTCTGATACAATTAGAGTTGATGAGGTGCTACATTGTTTTGCTCAATGTAAAGATTGCCTGCCGGATGCTGTAGATGCACAAGTGGGTGCACATAATCGGCAAGAGGTTCATGTTTTGTTTGTCTGTGAAAACCATTGGAAGACTTACCAAAAGTCCCATTTCAGCCCATGTAAACATCCTTCATGTGAGAATATGTCTGCCAACTGACTGACTGGTTCCATGTTGACTAGCTGGATGCATACTCTTGGGTGTGGTGTATTCATACCCTGCTATCATTGGTGCTGTAGTCTATCTTTTTACATGCTTCAATTATCCAATGACAGTTTCTTGCCTCCATGCTAATCGTTAAGCCCTGTGAACAGAGATACACGAGTGAGATGGTGGTTTCTGTGTCCCATATGGCTGGTATGGCAGCTCACTAATTATTGTGCAGCATTGAAATGGTGTTTTGTTGCACTGTGCACAATCTGTCACACGTTGTAAATTGTGAAAGTCACTTGTGTCCCCTGCCTTCAGTATGGTACTGCCCACACGAGATGGCTGTGGCAGTATTGCTCTTTCCAGAATCAAGGTACTCATGATACTTCCTTTACGCAGTGTCGTATGAAAAGGCCATTGCCTGCATGATCTCATATGTCAAGTCTGCATCGTGTGTGGCATTCACGGTCTGGTCATAGTCAAAAGCATTTCTTGTGCATTTTATCTATACATCACAGTCACCAAAGTATTCTATACACATAATAAGATCTTAAGCTTTTTGCTTGTCTGTGCCATCCAGGATGCCCTGCTCAGTCTTAATAATTTACATTTAACATCCTACAGTCACATTGTGATCAATAATTATTTAATTGCATTTACACAATGTTACTGTAGCTATATTCATAATATGGAGTCAATCCATGCAAGAAATTTTTCATACAGAATTTCAGGATTTACAAACGGGAAAGAGAGAAAATCATACAGATGGGTTACTGATAAAATGGGCACATTAGTGAAACCACTAACAAAAGCATTGCTGATATTAGTAGCAAACAACTGACGTAAGAAATATTAGTATAGCATTATGCAGATGCATTGTTAAAAAGAAAATTCAGACAATGTGAGATGGGTTTCATAGATTGTGTGTGATATATGGTAGGAATGATATCAACATTAGCTAGCTTCCACAAGTCCTTTAGTTTGAATGCCAAACTTTGAAATTCTAAATTTTTCCCCACAGTATGTGCATTTTATGGTCCTTTTAAAATGGATAGTGATGTCAATGTGGAAGGCAATACTCCAACTTTCGCGCACTACATCATTTGATCCAAGTGTTTGACTGACGTAGAGTAGAACTGGTAGTGACCATATAGCTGACAATCTAGGTTTTCAAGGCTACTGCATACTTTATATTAGTATTATGGTGTTTTAATTTTTTTTAGTCGCCACATTATGTTGATGTAATGTATCAGCTAATAAATTGTTATTCATTAATGTCACTACGTGTTCTATTATTATGAAAGAGAAGTAAGCCATAAAGCAAAGTAATTTTGATGTAAGTATGTATTTCCATTCAAAATTTAAAGAGATGGGTTTAATTCCCAACAGTAAGGACACTTACAACTGATCTTCCTCAATCTGGGCACTGGATTCTGTTATATTTGAGGCTCACAATAATCTTCTTAATGGTGAATGGACACAGTACTAATCACCGTGTCTTAATAGTTTGTAAAAGTAAACCCTATATGCACTGCCTAACATAATTGGGCAGATGGTAGAACGTATGGATGTGGGAAGAGAGGTAACCTTGATTTCCCTTTTCAGACTAGAGAAGATCCTCACTTGATCTAATTATTACTGTTAACTCGTCATTACTAATGAAGCACATAGGGAATTCCTGAGTAACTTTCATTGTGTCTTAAGAAGGTATTGTTCCAGTTTTGATCATTTAAGGCAATTATTTGTTGGATAGTGCGTTTTTTATTGTTTTTTCACAGATGGTGGGCAGCCTCAGAAACGAAGTTTCTGATGTTGAATTCCTATATTCATAGAATCCTACTTTCCTAATAGTACTTAGCTATTGAGCTGGTCATAATCATGCCAACATTTTAAAAACAGATTTCCATCTCTCAAGAGTCTGTTTTAAGGATATGTTTTAATTGTTGTGATGGTGAGAAGCACTGTTTATTGGTCAGTTGTAGCTGATAATGAAGAAATTGTAGGAAAGAGGTAGATTCAGTTGGTCTCAGTTACCCATTGGTAAGACAGCATCAGATTTAACTGCTATATTTGTATTTTGATCTATTCAAACTTCAGTGTGTCTCCTAAATTTTAAGACGTAGATGAGATTTCTGGGCTTGATGTTTGATAGATGGTAAACACACTTGGTTACCACACGATGTGGTAAGGCCTGAAGATACTTAATTTTACTTTTAAGTCATGGGAAGCAGACAGCACATTTGCATCCATTCCATAACATTTTTGTGATTCCAACTTGATTGTGTATCCTATGTGGGTGGCACAGCAAAGGGAAATGCATACTGTAAATTCTAGATACTATTTTACCTGAGAGAATTAGGTTACCAAAAAGTCGTTTTCAGACTCGTGATGAAGTGTGTGTTGTACATAGTGTGTATTTCAGTTTCCTGCATTCCACATTGTTTGATTATTGATCCATTTGGGGAATTTATAGAGACTTTCTATAGACAGTGACATCCTTTGGATTTATATTAGCTGTGCCTCATAGCACTTAGTTAAGGTTAGGTCACAATCTTTGTGTTATGACAGAGATGTTCACCACTTGTTTGGATGTAATGAAAAATCGAAGTGACTGTACTTCATAATATAACATTGAATTCATTCTGTTTTATGTTAAATTATGGATTTTAATACCTACACTGTTGTATTTTTTTAATGTGTCCTTAAAACTTGTTAGTTAAGGGGACATTGTACGTGATATTTTCTGTTTTCTTCTCCATAGCGGACTTTGGGCTTTCCTGACATTTTGGTATATAATACATTAAAATTGGACAATTGTTAGACCTTCAAATAATATTTTGAATGTTGACGTGTGACTGTCAAATTTCACTTCTACGCGTATACTGCCGCAGTTGAGCAGTCATATCTGGGGAACTACACTGTCTAGAAGGCTGTGAATTGCTTTGTTTTGTGCCTACTGCTACATCTCAGAAGTTGGCATTACAAATAAAACAATCAGTCCTTTGTTTCTGATATTAGTTTTCGTTGAAAGTAGTGTGATTATCGGCTCTATATTTGTAGTAAGCTAACTTCTGTCGCCTTGTATACACAAATAAAATGACTAAGCATAAAAGTATTTTCAAGAAATGCAGATTTGTGGGTAACAGATATGTGAGACCTGCATTTTCTTCTGAAGTAATTGAAAACACCGATGCCATGTCATGCTTTGTGTCCACCTCCACCAAACACTTGGCGTAAATATAGGCAAGCTGAATTTTCTAGCACCCTGCATGAATTTACACATAAACATTCTCTCCTTTTGGCAGTAATGGAGGCAATCAAACCTATTTACAGAGATTTGGCAAATCCTGAGCTACTAAAGAAGCGTTTACATGGGAAGACACAGAATGTGAATGAGTCCTTCAGTAATATTGTGTGGTGCCGTGTGCCTAATAATGTATTTGTTGGCCTTATGACCCTTAAAGTTAGCAGTGTCTGGTGCTGTAATAACTTTTAATGATGGGAACTATGAAAGACTTAAGGTTCTGGAGAAGTTAGGGGTAAGATTTGGACAGAACACAGCTAAAAGACTGCAGGAACTGGATGAGCTGTTCAGCGAATGACAAAAGAAGCAAGAAAGAAAAGGAGGCGGCAAACACTGGGCTGTTGTGACACTGAAGAAGACACAGACTATTGGCCAGGGCAATAATTAAAATATCCTGAGTTGTTTTGTTTTTATGTTCATTTATTTACAATATTGAAAGAAAAATTTGAGTGTTTGGGGAAAAAAAGATAACATGCCCCACAATACAATTTTAGTAACAATTCTAGTTCAGTGTATCTAGAAAGGTGCGTTCAGTAATTATGGAAAATTTAAGTTGGTGTCTTAAAACATTTCCGAGATAATGGGTCAAAAAATTTGCTAACTTAACATTGGCGGCATAGGACATGCAATGTCCCCTTAAGTGAGTGCCCCAGTTTACTTTGCTCAAAATTGATTAAATAGACAATTTGGCGGAACTGACTCTCTGAGTACCATTCCAAGAATTTGACATCTGCACCAAACTGAAAAGTGTTGCAGAACATTAAACATTTCCTTTTACCTACCAAGTGTGTGCCACGGTTCAGGGGAAATCAGGTTATGAGCTGGCAAAGACTGCACAGTCCTACTCGTAATCATGTGCTATTAAGGCAAGATTGGTTGCAAGGTGATTAGAATCTAATGAGTGTAATTATCAGTATTCCAACAACACAATATTGTAGCATATTGTCTTCCAATAACTAGTACAAATTTTAGTGAAGTAAGTAGTAAGTGAATGACTATGCATATACTCATATTAGTACAATGTTTAAGTTATTAGGCTATTTGACTGTTTGCTTTCCATTTCATTTGATGACAGAACAGCACTAAGAGTTTTAATGTTTTGTTTAATATCTGAGCTTTCTCATAAAGTGGTAGAAGATTTCAGCCTGTTTTCAAGGCAGCCAAAAAGCTATTTGTCATTAAGAGAGATGATTAATCAGGTACCTTTCTCAGAAAAATTGTGTGCATCTTTGTTGTGTTACTTTAACGGTGTTTTTATGTGATGTCCATATTAAAAATTATGGTGAATGTGCTTGAATGTAAATGTGAAATGCATGAATCGAGAGGGTGTGACGGGGAGGGGGGATTTTAACAAGAACTTTACATTATCAAAGTATCTTCATTAAATCTTGTAATTAGATTTACCGGAAGTCACACGATATCCTAAATTATCTAGAAGCATCATTGCTAACATCATCAAAGTATTAACCAGTTTTTACAATGTATGTTAATTTACATATATTTTTCTATTATTTCCACTTCAAGATTTCTGCATCCCGGTGTGACTGACAAAGGAAATTACACAATGTTCGATATGGTGAGGCCTCTTGTGCCGATGAATGGTCCACCAGTATACCCAGTGATGGACTACAGGCCATATGAGAGAGTACCTGTAAGTAATATTTTTCTTCCTGAAATTATTGGGATGTCTGCTATTTGTGTACACATTTAACTGTAGAAATATCTCGAACATGGTACATGTGTTTTGTTTTCATCTGGTAGTGGTGCCTTAATCTGTCTTTCATTGTGCAAAATGCCCAGAAAGTTATTTTCACTCTTATAGTACAAGTTACTAGAAAAAAGTTATAATACACTGAGATAGATGAACATTTGAAAATTAAGTTTTCCAGATGTTGATTCTTTTTCAATATCCAGAAATATTAAGCGACATCAAAGCAAATCAGTTTAAAAAATACTACATAGAAATCTTTCAAATTTAATATATGCATGGCCGTCAATTGATAGTGACCAGGCCAAATATCTCACGAAATAAGCATCAAACGAAAAAACTACAAAGAACGAAACTCATCTAGCTTGAAGGGGGAAACCAGATGGTGCTATGGTTGGCCCACTAGATGGCGCTGCCACAGGTCAAAAGGATATCAACTGTGTTTTTCTAAATAGGAACCCCTATTTTTTTATTACATATTCGTGTAGTACGTAAAGAAATATGAATGTTTTAGTTGGACCACTTTTTTCGCTTTGTGATAGATGGCACTGTAATAGTCACAAACGTATAAGTACATGGTATCACGTAACATTCCGCCAGTGCGGATGGTATTTGCTTCGTGATACATTACCCGTGTTAAAATGGACCATTTACCAAGGTCGATATCGTGTTGATGTATGGCTATTGTGTGCTATGTATGCTGCTCGGTATCCCGGACGACATCATCCAAGTGTCCAGACCATTTGCTGGATAGTTACGTTATTTAAGGAAACAGGAAGTGTTCAGCCTCATGTGAAACGTCAGCCATGACCTGCAACAAATGATGATGCCCAAGTAGGTGTTTTAGCTGCTGTCGCAGCTAATCCGCACATCAGTAGCAGACAAATTGCGTGAGAATCGGGAATCTCAAAAACGTCAGTGTTGAGAATGCTACATCAACAGCGATTGCACCTGTACTATATTTCTATGCAACAGGAATTGCATGGCGACGAATTTGAATGTCGTGTACAGTTCTGCCACTGGGCACAAGAGAAATTACGGGACGATGACAGATTTTTTGCACGTGTTCTATTTAGCGACGAAGTGTCATTCACCAACAGCGGGAACATAAACTGGCACAATATGCACTATTGGACGACTGAAAGTCCACGATGGCTGTGACAAGTGGAGCATCAGAGACCTTGGTGGGTTAATGTATGGTGCGGCATTATGGGACGAAGGATAATTGGTCCCATTTTATCGATGGCAATCTAAATGATGCAGTGTTTGCTGATTTCCTATGTAATGTTCTACCGATGTTACTACAAG
Organism: Schistocerca americana; assembly: GCF_021461395.2. Lineage (NCBI taxonomy): Eukaryota > Metazoa > Arthropoda > Insecta > Orthoptera > Acrididae > Schistocerca > Schistocerca americana. The sequence goes on from NC_060121.1 coordinate 126,813,242, forward strand.
ATGTTTCACTACATGACAGAATGGCAATGTATTTCCAACATGATGGATGTCGGGCACATAGCTCACGTGCAGTTGAAGCGGTATTGAATAGCATATTTCATGACAGGTGGATTGGTCGTTGAAGCACCATACCATGGCCCGCACGTTCACCAGATCTGACGTCCCCGGATTTCTTTCTGTGGGGAAAGTTGAAGGATATTTGCTATCGTGATCCACCTACAACACCTGACAACATGCGTCAGCACATTGTCAATGCATGTGCAAACATTACTGGAGGTGAACTACTCACTGTTGAGAGGAATGGCGTTATACGTATTGCCAAATGCATTGAGGTTGACGGACATCATTTTGAACATTTATTGCATTAATGTGGTATTTACAGGTAATCGTGCTGTAACAGCATGCATTCTCAGAAATGATAAGTTCACAAAGGTACATGTATCACATTGGAACAACTGAAATAAAATGTTGAAACGTACCTAGACTCTGTATTTTAATTTTAAAAAAACCTACCTGTTACCAACTGTTCGTCTAAAATTGTGAGCCATATATTTGTGACTATTACAGCGCCATCTATCACAAAGTGAAAAAAGTGGTCCAACCAAGACATTCATATTTCTTTATGTACTACACGAATATGTAATAAAAAATGGGGGTTCCTATTTAAGGTTGATATCCGTTTGACCTATGGCAGCACCATCTAGCGGGCCAACCATAGCGCCCTTCGAGCTAGACAAGTTTCGTTCTTTGTAGATTTTTCGTTTGACACTTTTTTCTTGAGATATTTGGCCCGGTCACGATCAATGGACCACCCTGTATACCAGAATAACCAGTTTTGATTAATTTTTGTACAATGATGTCCTAGATTTCTTTGTCTTAATAGTTTACAGTATCCCAGCAGTTGACAAATACTGCATATTTTAACTGCTTTTGACCAAGGCAGGTTTTCTTCCCCAACATTTTGAGGAATAGATTTTAGTAGAAGTCCAAAAGTATTGAAGCTGTAGTGTTGTACCTAGACTATTTGAAAATTTTTGAACTGTGCTTTTCTTTGGTATGAAACACAACAATATTGAGTAATTAATTCAAGTTTGCAAAAATAAAAATTCATTTTTCAAAATCTTGAAACATCCAGTCAGAAAAACATACCAATGTTGCATGCATCAAATAATAGAAGGTCTCTTAACCTCTCAAGTGTGAGTTAATTTAAGTGCTTTCTGGAAAAATTAAGGTAGTCATCACTAAGTAGCTTTTGAAAATAGTTGACGCCAATGTCTGCTGTGTTTAAAAGGTGCTTTTGATCGACTCGAGGCACTGTCAAAAAACTTGCTGCTAGAGCTGGTTTACAAAGGCTATTTGAAAATCAAATAATAACACCCAAGCAGCATACAGTTTTGCACAAGAAACTGTTCCTGGCATCCAATTTGAAATTTGTACTACAAAAAAATACTTAAAAAGTCAAATAAATTATTGCTGTGATTCAGTAATTTAAAAGCTTTCCAAGGGAGTCATTCTACATTCTCCCATTCAAGTGTCTGAAATTCAGTCTGCAATTAAGTCATAATCTTTGAGTGATAAATCAAGTATGCATAAAGTTTCTTAACGACATTCTTGCTCTGAAGACTTGAGTTTCATTGAACCTGGGATGGTTACAGTGGCCTTAACTAGTTGTGACTATTTTCCACAATTTGTTTTGTTGGCTTCATTCTTTAAAAGGGCCATCAAAGAAATTCCACCTGTTCTTCGTCCAAAGTGGCCTGCTGCATCATTTTTTAATCCGGAAATCTTAGATGTGTCAGCTGATTGTATCCTAAGAATGTAGAACTCAGAATGACAACTTGAAGTGTTATACATTAACTTGGATAATACATCACCATTACCATTTTCTTAAAAAGAGATAACGCAACGAAAACCTCCCAAAAGTGGGACTTCAAGTAACATACAGTATAACTCCGCTGTTACGTTCCCGGAATTAACGTTTTCATCTGTCCCATCAAATTTCTTATGCCCACAATGTTAATTTGCACCAGATTTTGTGTCAACATATTTTTCATTTTACCACGATTTAAGCATTATGTAAAAATGTTTGTGGAGAAAAAATGCCGCTGGCATGATGTTGGATGTCCAGTAGTGTTTACAAATATTACGTGGTTAAGTTTCTTGACACCATGGCACTCTCCTCAGCAGATTTGAACAGGTAAACATGTAAAAGTTGGAACAATTCGTGCCATATCTCCTGCCGCTGCCAAGCTCTACTTGGCATGGTGGCTGATCGGGAGTAACTAGGTTCATTCGAATGAAGATATCATGATCAATCACAATCATTTCCAGACTGTCTCTTCTGTGCAAATGCAGTTTTGTGATTGTTTTGATCATCGTGTCACCTGTGTCGAACCATATTCAGTGTGTTTCGGTGTGTGGCCACTTGGCGCGCTAGTTGACAGTCATTCACTTTGCGATGCTCAAATGTTTTTAGTTTAAACACAATGTGGGTTACGTATTTCATTCATGCTAAGCAAAACGTGTTCTGAGAATTTATTCTCTTGTCAAGTGCAGTATTTACGTATGAATTTTTTGTGATGTTACACAAACAAACAATGTGAGTGATAGTTTGCGTGTGTGTGTGGTTTTCTGCATAACTGATGAGGCACAGTACCTGACAACCTCAAAAAGACAACTACAGTGTAAGAGACGCAGAATAACACACATTCAAATAACGCGCAAAATACTTATGTACATATTTGCACTTGACAGCGAGAAAAATTTCTCGAAACACGTCAAACTAAGCATTAAAAATTATGTAACTAGTGCAGTATTTCATTATTTAAATAATGAATGACAGTTGCTGGCTTCCAAAATCATCGATTATGACATGTGAAATTGAGTCAAACATTCGTACTTCCCAGACAGCTATCAGTTCCAATTACATCAGCAATTTTTATTAGATAATAAACCTTCATTAGATAATAAACAAGTCACTGACAAGTATTTTGATGCCTGATATGTACATATACCATGGGGTATATGCAAGGGGTATCCTATACATAACTTTTACAGCATAAAACATTATTTCCCAAATTTTAAATTTTCCTGCGTCCACGCCATGTTTTTGAAGTCCCTTGAAAAGTGTAAAAGTGGGGTTTCTCTGTAGTTAAAGTGTTTGCTTTATGCATCCTTTTTATTTTATTTATATTTATCCTTTCTTCCAGAAAGAAATTTATTAAAACTCTTCTGGCAGTAATGCAGATTTTCATTAAAATATTTCTAATGTAGTTGTTCCTATTTAAGGTAACTGTAGTTGCATATATAGTACAGTATTAAAAAATATCTTATTAAATTCGTAGTAAGGCTAATACCTCAACTAGTTTCTGAATGGAAGTACTGATTTCATTGTTTGTTGCTAAATTCTAGATATTTTATGTAATTTAACGTTTTACTTTGATTTTCAAGAACCCATTCTTTCTCCATCTTGAAATTAATGAACATACCTATGAAAGACAGATTTTTTAAGGAAAAAACTGAAAGTGTTTTGAGATTTTCTGCTTTTTTGAGAGATTTTAGTAAGATCTGATAAATGTTACAGCATCATAATATTCAATAACAAATTAAAGCTTAATCCAAGATCTTTGCAGTAATATCAGATTAAATTTTGTAATGTCAATAGTTTTGAAGTTATGGATATTTATGTTTCGTGACATTCTCAGAATAGTCAGCAATTTTCATTCCTTGAAAACTGAAAAGCACAGGATCTGTACTTGAGTGTTTTTTTTTCTGTGGGTACGTAAATAAACGAAAAATAATGTATACAACCTTCTGATGTTGACACCTATATTTTATTTGATATGGAGGGACCTGTCAGTTTATGAAAGTGAGATCTGATTGTCCGTACTGTCACTGAATTAGTTTTTCAGTGAATTATTTTTTCAGTGAATTATTTTTTCAGTGAATTAGTTTTTCAGTGAATAATATCATCTGCTTACGCTTGACCATTAAGGACTGTCATTTATAAGATACTTTTAAAGGAATGTCATATGGTTTTAGTCACAAAGTCTGTATAAATTAATGACTCACAGTCAGTGAGTCCCAAAAGTGTTGATTGTTAACAGAATATTAAAAAGAATGACAGCCGTCCTTACATATGGCTTTACTGTATGTTACTAACTAAACCAAACATTTACATTTCTATAGATGGAGAAAATGTTTCTGCAATTGCATACATTGCACTGGCAATTCTTCAGTGCATCTCTGACAATAATAGAAGGTGTTCCAGATTGATGCCAAGTTAGTAACTGTAATATTTAGACAGCTCATGCTTTTGTTGATGAGCAGTAACATTTCCATTTTTTCTATTAAAACTGGCGGTGAATATGAAACAAGTCTTTCAGTGAGATGCCATTTCGGTAGCTTTTATGTCCATGTGTCAGTGGCACAGTAAAATAGTCAGGTGCAAGTTTTTCGATTAGATGCCCCTTTGGTAGCTTGTGTGCATGTGTGCCAGCGGTACCTGGTGTTTCCTGGCTGTCATCCATCCGAGTACTAATAGGGACCGATGTTGCTTAACTTCGGCAATTGGGTAAGTAGTAGTTTATCCAGTGTGGCAAGGCCATTGACACAGATATGGTGGAACAGATAGATAAATGCAGAGCAGGAATAAAATTTAGTGTGTTCAGTGGCAGAGACAATATGAGAATCATTTATAGTGGATTTAATAGAGGCAAAGATTAACAATAGTTGTAACTGATTTCTTATTTTTTAACTGTTCAAGATGGGTGCTCCTTACGCAGGACCTCGGAAAGATGACCCACCAGTTTTTGAGTCAGCTTGGGAAAGAGGCTTGCGGCAGGCTAAAGAGGTAAGATACTATAAAATAATCTGACATCAATTGTGGGCATCGGTGCTTGAAAATTTCCCTGGTGTAGACTTTTTAAACAGCAGCACATTCTCTCCCAACAGATGATGCGGAAGTCCACGAAGCGCAAGGAAACGGATATGGATTTTGAAGAGAAGAAGATGAATCTTAGTCTCGGCCAAGAAGAATTGGATAAGGAGAATGATTACTACACACGTCCAGCTAGTCCAATACTGAGAGACGACGCAGATCGGTGGGGGTTTGTTGCTTTATACTTCAATTTTTTCAAATTTAGTTTGCTTGCTTGTGTGTGTGTGTGTGTGTGTGTGTGTGTGTGTGTTTGTTTATTTAAAGGATAGTAACTTGATGTTTAAACATCTCAATGGAAATGATAGAAAGAATTACAGATTACTGCAGAAACATTTTTTGTGGGTAACAGGCTGGTAGAGAGAGGAAAACAGCACTTTAGAATTAAAGTAATTATTCAGTTAAAGTTTAGTGAAACTTATGTTTTGACACTTCAGCCTCCTAATTCTCAGTTGGTAAGCTACATGCAAACACCGTAATTAAATCACTTTACGTAAAAACAGTATTTTAGCACACAAGCACCTAGAGTGGCATTGTACAACCATTCTGCTTCTAATACTTTGCTCATGTGAAAACTAGCATTTAAGGTGTAGCAGCATTATTATGCACATCTATTACTTTGTAATCCAATTTCAGCTTTCGCTATAGGAAACTTAAACTATATGTTACCTACATGTAACTTCTCTCATTATCATTGTCATATTATGTAGACAGTCTACTTCCTCCTAACTGTATCCCTTTCTGTGAACCTCTGTGTCTATAGAGTAGAATGGGGCTCCTTCCTTGTTGGCCATACCATGTTCTGGACTTGTCAAAAAAAAAAAGAGAGAGAGAGAGAGAGAGAGAGAGAGAGAGAGAGAGAGAAAAGGTTTGAACTGTATGCCCGGGGCCGGCCGGAGTGGCCGAGCGGTTCTAGGCGCTACAGTCTGGAACCGCGCGTCCGCTACGGTCGCAGGTTCGAATCCTGCCTCGGGCATGGATGTATGTGATGTCCTTAGGTTAGTTAGGTTTAAGTAGTTCTAAGTTCTAGGGGACTGATGACCTCAGATGTTAAGTCCCATAGTGCTCAGAGCCATTTGAACCATTTGTATGCCCGGGAAAGAAGGAAGTCTCACGTGATATGGGAAGAGAGTAGTTAAAGGACTTCCTGCATAATACAGTACAGAAAATAGCATATGTACCTCCGTGTGATTGCGAAGGGAAAATTTGAGACATGAAGCTTCCCACACATGCGCACACGTTCCCCTACTGCCCCCCCCCCCATCCCCCTCCACAGACAAACAAACCCCCCCACTCCCCCACACACACACTTTAAAGTCAGATTTTGTGCAACTAATTGATTGGGTGGCCTTATACTAGTCTAGTGGGGTATTCATACCAATTATGTTTATTGACAATGACAGCAGAATATTGGCATAATTTCTATCAGTTATTGCATAAAATCACTTACCACATTGGTGTCACAGTAGCAGCCTTATTCAAGCACTGCTACAAATATTGATCTTTCTTGTTGCTCTTCTGTCACCACCAACAGATATCCATGAATTAAATGTAGTATGAGACTAATTAAATTTAGTATGAGACTCATTTTAAAGTTGTGCCGCATAAAATACCTCATGATCAGTCTTTTCTTGGAATGACTGCACATACATATCTCATCAGTGAAACTGAAAATGTTTTCATAAACACCAAACAAAAGATACCTAATAAATCTTAAGGGAACCTAGTATAAACTAGGGAAAACTATAGGACACAAAAAGGTAGACATAATTTTAGCACTGCAAGGATAGCCAACCATTGTTGTATATATTGACACCTATGTTGATTACTGTGTAAGAAAAATCGCTTCAGGCTTCCACATGAACTTTTTATTCCTTTCACAGTTACAAACTCTAATAAAGAATGAAAGGAAAAAAAAGAATAGTCCAATGTAACTGGCACCTTCTCCTTGAACGTGTGAAGGACATAGATGTAGACACAACTAATGTTGAGAAGCAACTGAAAGAGTTGAAAACAAATAAGTTGCCAGTTCCAGATTGAATCCCAGTTCAGTTTTACAAAGAGCACTCTTCATCATTGGCCCATTACTTAGCTCACATTTACTCCTGCCCTTCAGAAATTACCAAGTGACTGGGCAAAGCTCAGGTGATTCCTGTAGGAAAGATAAAAGAATGGACCCCCAAAATTAAACACCAATATCTTTAACATCAGTTTGCTGAACAACTCTTGAGCTTGTTGTAAGTTTGAATATAATAAATTTCCTTGACAAGGAAAAGCTTCTGTCCAGAAAGTGGCAAGGACATAGAAAGCATCGCTTGTCTGAAACTGGGCATGTACTTTTCTCACACAATATCTATGAACTGTGGACGAAGGGTAACAGGCAGATTGCATATTCCTAGATTTCTAGAAGTGTTGGTCACAGTGCCTTGCTGGACTGTTGACAAAGGTCCGAGCATACGGAATAGGTCCCCAGATATGTAAGTGGCTCAAATATTTCTTAAGTAATAGAAACCAGAACGTTGTCCTTGTTGGCAAGTGTTCATAAGAGAGAAGGGTGTTGTCAGGACTGCCCTAGGGAAGCTTGATAGTGTGATTGGACAACTCTTGTTCTCTGTATACGTAAATGATATGACGGATAGGGAAATAGGCAATCTTTGACTGTTGCTGATGGTGCTGTAATGTATGGGAAAGTGTCGTCATTGATTCACTGTAGGAGGGTACAGAATGCCGTAGAATTTCTATTTGGTGTCATGAATGTCAGCTTGTTCTTAATGTAGAAAAATGTAAGCTAATGTGGCTGAGTTGGAGAAACAATTTTGTAATGTCCAAATACGGGATTAGTAGTGTGCTGCTTGACACAATCACCTAGATTAAATATCTAGGCATTAACATTGCAGAGCAGTGTGAAATTAAATGACCCTGTTGGGATTGTGGTAGAGAATGTGAATGGTAGGTATCAGTGTATTGGAAGAATCTTAGGAAAGTGTAGTTCATCTATGAAGGAGACCCTTATAGAACACTAGTACGACCCACGAGGTTGCATCGAAGAAAGACATCGATTAAATTCAGAGGTGTGCTGCTGCATTTGTTACTGTTAGAATTTATCGGCACACAATTACAGTGGAAATGCTTCATGAACTCGAGTATGATTCCCTGGAGGAAATATGACAATGTTTTTGTGGAACATTATTGAGAAAATTGGGAGAACCAGCATTTGTGGCTGATTGCCACTAACATACATTTTGCGTAAGAACAGTGAGTACAGGATAAGAGAAATTAGGACTCTTACGGAAGCATGTCGACAGCTGTGTTCCCCCCTCACTTCATTTACAAGTATAACTGGAAAGGGAATGACTAGTAGTGGTACAGGGTACCCTCCACAATTTCTCATGTGTTTGAGTGTTGCCTGTTAGTTTGCTGCCTGTTTTGTAGGTTGCACATGTCTGTAGACTAGCTTCTGCTTCTATGTGCCCTTTTACGCGTATTGCTTTCCTTTAAATGTCCAGTGATAATTGATGTTAGACATGCAGTAATTTACAGTTTTCTGTGACACCATCTGATTGTCCAGTTTGTATAACAACACTCAGACTGTTTGTTAAAGCTTCTTTGTTTTCTCTTTGAAATAATTAAGTGGTAAGGACATTCAGTCCTGATTGTAGTGCCTCTCTTCTTCTGACAGAGGTTATATGTATGACAGCATGAGACCGGATGCAGAGACAAAGTACCGCCCTCACGTCCGAGAGAGCAGCATATTGGCAGACCGATTCGAAGATGTGCCAGAGTCTCCATACTACCACAGCTCCCGAGGAGGCAGCGACTATTGGCGGCGTGTTCACTACGAACCTGGAGAGTCACGTGCTCTTCGTGTGGAAGCTGAGTACAGCAGAAGTGAACGTTCAAGCAAGTACCACCAGCGTTCCAGTGGGCCTTCCTCAGACTACTATGACAAATATGATAAGAAAAGTAGTTCTAGTAGCAGTCGTCAGAAACCACCACCTTCACGAGAAGTCATTGTGGAGCGTGCAGAGAAAGCTTGGCGGGATGACAGGTGATCTGTAGTTGTTTTCATAGTTATTTCATTTTATTTTATCTACATCTTGTGCTTAGATTTGATCAGAAAGAAACATTTAATGATTTTATTGTCTGTGCTTAATTTGATTTATTCATGGTTTGTAACTTTTTGGTAAACGGAGGTAACACATAATTGAGTAATATTCTACTGTTAGTTTATATGTCTCTGAAGATATGTGTATAGTAGTTAAATGTGTGAAAAAAGAAATATTTACATTTTGTCACATAACTCAAGAAACATTCATTTATCTTTTTGACTCTTAATGCATTAAATTGATTGCTTTAGAGGTTAGTAGAACCATTGATTCTATTCACTACCTGCTAATGAGCAAACCTCTGTGATTCCAGGTATGCAGAAATATCTGTTCCAAGCCACAGAGGCCGGGGAGATGAGTGGGCTGATCCATGGATGCGTTCAAAGTCACCATCCAGTAGAAAAACGGGATCATCAAACAAATGGCCCACTCGGCGTCCTTCTTATTCATCAGCATCCTCATACTCTTCGTCTAGGTATGTGCCAGTTATTTTGAAAATGATTCTTAGTGTGTTGTTTTTTACTGCATTAGAGGCCATGAAAATAAACTGACTTTATATAATAATATCTGTAAGTTACGGGATATGGTTGTCCATCCAGATGAGGTATCTTTATAAAAGGTACCTGTCAGCATTGTGACATGTTGTACAGTGAACAGATACAGGGTATACTGAGAAACTGGTGAGTCTTGAGTAGCACTTGCCATGTGGGGTGTTCCTGTATCAGACGCATGTTGAGTTTCAGTATAGGAGTGTATTGACCTCATATGGTAATACAGGATGTGCATTACTCCATCTGCCATTTTGTGGAGTAACACCTTTCATTAGTGGACAAGGACCTTCTGGCACTCACAAAGGTTCAAAGTGGTAATGTTAAGATTGTGTTCCTTGAGTCTGGAGCAGGCTCATCCAAGAATTGTGCCCGGCAGATACGATCGGACTCTGTGGGCACAAGTCAGTGTAGTTCAGCACCCTGTACGTGACTGTGTATTGCTAGTGTCGGCATAGGAGGGAGAGACACAGATGCAGAGCAAGAGAGACTGCACAGCATTGCTCTGCGCTGGATTGTCCCGCAGTCAGATCCGTCGTAACCAAAATAACAGACGAAGCGCAGCTCTGTAAAAGTGGTCGATGAGTGGTATAACGAGCAAACTATTTACTTTTTAGGTAACAATTAGTGTTTGTGTTGCAGAATTACTACCCAAAGCTCTAGAAAACAATATCCAAAACAAGAATCAGAGAACAACTTAGTAGTTTTCTGACCCACAGATTGATTCTATCAGTATTCCATATGCACACTTGTCATATGTACTGTAGGCGTCTTCTGAAAGATATTTCTTAAATGAACTAGCGTCATAAATACTCTATTTTAGAAATAATTTTACGTAAGGGATATAGAGTCTCATTCTTACCGTTAAGTCTTCCATCTTTCTTTTAGTGTTCAACTCTGAGGTAGGTTTGCAGCAGAGCACCATTCCTCTCTTCTGTCTGCCTTCCTCTTCATTTCCACGTATGTGTTACATCCAACATCATTCATGATCTGTTGCATGTATGATATCCTTGGTCGCCCCTGCCGATTCCTTCCCTCAATAGCTCCTTCTGCTATTGTTCCAGTGATGTTATTGTGTCGTATGATGCACCCTACAAGTTTGTCTCTTCTTGTTTGGATGTACCTCCACAGAGATCTGGTTTCCTGTACTCTTCTAAGCACCTCTTCATTTGTTACTTTGTCTCTCCAGCTGATCTTCTTCACCCTTCTATAGCACACATCTCCAGGGCCTCTAGCCGTCTTCTCTCTTCTCTTCTTATTGTCCAAGTTTCACATCTGTATAGGGCCACACTCCAAACAAAATCTTTCATGATACATTTCCTTATTTTCAGACTGATGTTGTTACTGGTGAGTAAGTTCACTTCTCCGATTAAATTCAATTTTGGCCTTTTGTATTCTGCTCACAATTTCTTTCCGGCTTCTACCATCTCTTGTGATTTTGCTTCCCAGGTAAGTAAATTCTTCTATCACTTCCAGCTCCTCTCTTCCAATCCTCTTTTTCAGAGGTTCAGATTCTACTCCTGTTCTGCATACCACCACTTTAGTCTTTTTCTTGTTTATTCTCATTCCATACTGATTGCATAAAATTTTTTCCATTGTTCTGAGGACTTCCTCTAGATCTTCTTTTGTCTCCGAGACTATAGCAATATCATCTGCATAACGTAGCATGTCTGTATTCTGCCCATTAAATTTGATCCCCACCAGTAGTTTCTCAATCTTGGTCTATAGCTTCTTGGATGAAAGAATTGAATATAAGAGGAGAGAGAGAGCACATCCTTGTCTTACCCTTTTATAATATTTGCTTCTTGTTCCTGCTGACAGTTCCTAATCACTGCCACCTCATTCTTATAGAAACTGAGTATCACACGGATGTCTTTGTACTTTATTCCATTTTTCCGCAGCACTCATTGCCAGATGACGTTATCAAATACCTTTTCCATATCTACAAAGGCAATATAAGTTTGTTTATTTTTCTGTAATTGCTTTTCGATAAAGAGTCTGTGTCAGAATCGCCTCTCGTGTTCCCAATCCCCTTCTGAAACCAAAGTGATCTTCACTCAGCATATCCTCCACCTTCTCTTCAATTCTCTTCAGAACTATTTTTATGAGAGTTTCTGATGCATGTGATATTAGGCTTAGAGTTCGGTACTGTTCACATTTTGTACCAGCTGCCTTCTTTGGTATAGGAACAATGATACATTTCTGGAAGTTTGTCGGTATCTCTCCTGTGCTATAGATGGACCTAATAAGTTTAAGCAGCATCATTTTCTCGCTGTCATCAGCATTCTTTATTAGTTCTGCAGGGATGTCATCAATACCCATTGCTTTGTCGTCCCATAGTTCTTTTAGAGCTTACTGTTAATAGTTACAAGTAAATATTTTTTGTTGTACTTCATGCTACAGCTTTTTGTGTCCCTTTTCAGAATTTAGTCATCGGATCCTTAGTTTGCTGTTTTGTACACAATAATTTTAATTGACCAAGTTTGTAAACTTATTAAAAAATAGAATTCAAATTATAGAAACCTCTAATCCGTACATCATAAAGGAAGACAATTAACATTTTACATGTTTTTCTTTTTCTAATGAATGATTTCGTCTAGGTCTGGTACAATATTCCGGGAGACTGCTAACATCAAAGAATTAGTCAAATTTTTATCGCCAAGTAGTGAACAGTTCTTAGTTTTAGAAAGCTTTAAAAGGGAGACAAAACACTCACAAATATATGTGGAACCAAACATTAAGAGAACTTTGGGTGCATGCTTGTGCAAACAAGGATACTTCTCTCATGGAAAATGGCTGCAAACTCATCCAAATTTTACAAATAAGAAAGCAGTCCTTCAGAAGGACATCCCACTGCGGGTCAATCAGCTCTTGTTGAAACACTTGTGAGACGTCCTCTGCCCGAAGGGAAAACAGGCAAACAAATATATCTAAAGCCGGTTGAAGCTCACTTATCTCCAAAAATCTGTTTTCAAACTCTTCTTGTAATTTGAAAATTATTCGAACATCATCTGAAAAATCCACATCTTCTTTAACGCTGTCTAATGCAGGGAAGTGTCCACAGTTCTCCTTGCACAACTGTTTCTCCCACAAAATAAGTTTTTTTTTTTTTTTTGAATGCTTGAATTGTCTGCACTACATAAACAACAGAGTGATTTTCACCTTGGAGTGAGATGTTCAAAGTATTTAAATGACCAGTTAGGTAACTCAAAAAAGCCAAATTCGCCACCCACTTAGGATCACAAAATAATTCTCTTGGAGGTCCTTTCACTTTTAAAAAGGTATTGATCTTGTCTCTCAAAGAGAAAAACTGATGAAGCACCTTCCCTCTGCTCAGCCATCTTACTTCGGTGTGGTAGGGGATGTCCAGGTATTCCACTTCGATATCAGACAGAAATTTTTAAAATTGGCAATGTGCGAGGCCATGCGAGTGATGATAATTAACCATTCGAACAACTGTGTCCATAGCATTTTTTATGTTGACAGTGTTCACACAAAGTACCTCCTGGTGTATCAGACAATGGACTGCCATGAATAAGGAACAGCCGACTTCAGCCATTTTTGACCTCACATAACCAAGGATTCCAGTGTACATTCCTCTTAGCGCAGGGGCTTCATCTGTTGTTAAGCTGGTCAGGCGTTCCCATTTTAAACCCATTCTCTCGAACTCGTTTTCCGAGGCTAGAAAAGTATCCAACCTGTGGTTGTGTCTTTTAATGGTATAAGGTCAAAAAATTCTTTGGTGACACGCAAATTGCCGTGGACACCCCAAATGAATAAGATGAGCTGAGATATCACATCTGTGGATTCATCAAGAGAAATAGAAAATGAAGCGAAGTTTGCTGCTCTTTTCATTAATTGCTGCTCCATATCTGAGGCCATATCTTCCCGAGTCGGTGAGCAACAGTTTGAGGCAATAGAGCTATTTTTTTCCAAATTTTCCGTGAGGTCTTCTGGACAAATTCAAGCCGCTGCATTGCCCAGACAGTCCTTGATGAGATTCCCAGCTGCAAAGGGTTTTCCTGATTTCGAAATTCTCAGCAAGCATTTGTAACTTGTGCGCAAACTTTTCCCACCAGTCTCCTACTCCTACCATGGCATAAAAAACTAACAAAAAATATTGGTTTTAGTTGCGCTTTCCACCAGTTCCTCTGAAAAGCAGTCATAGACGCTAGCAAGGACAGCAAAATGTGGTTGCAAAATAAATAATAAATTTTTATCTATTGGAATATTTGTGTTTTAATTAATTATAAACATAGATCAAACTACATCTATTTTCCCATCCATCAAAACACACAAAAACAAAGAATGACACTTTGCTGTCCGATAGAGAATTTGTGACAGCTTTTCAGAAAGTGGCAAAAAATAATGCACCTGAAACTTTTTCTTATGTCTGTGAAATGCAGTTTAATGCAACCCAAATACAAAAATTAATCGAAAAGAAATGTTCCTTGTTGCTGACAATCTGATATTCAGTAACTGTCATATCAGATTATAAAATTTAGTTTTATTTTTCATCTTTGTAAGTAATAAAGAGTCATATGATAGGAAACAATTACTTCACTGTAATGCTGCTTGAAATTTTCTTTCAGATCTTCAAGCTTTGACTGGTGTTCCTCTTGTGACAAATTTTCAAACTGTTCTTTGTGACAAGTAATAAAGTGCTGTTCAGTCAATTAATTTTTTAAATACACGAGGTTCCAATGACATACTAAACTTTTGGCATGATTTTTGATAGCAGTTCAAAAGAAATTAATTTCCCACTCAGGTTTAAATAGCACGGACGTGCTACTTCTCCTTCTTTTTTTTTTTTTTTTTAATGTCGTTGACCATCCATCTTGATCCATTGTAGCTTTACGTCTGTTGACTAACAGCTTTGTGTCATATCAATGCTTTTAACTGTTGCTGGTGCGGCAGTCTGTCTTCCATGCGAAGTGCACGTACAACGCCATGGCAAGGCATGGCGGGTGGACCATGTGGCCAGCTAAGCAACATGGCAATGCCACTGCAGCAACATACAAATTCGTCCGGGGTGCTGGCCTCAGGCGATCGTGGACGCTAGCCCCCCTAGGGGCACAGTTTGAACGAGCCTGGTCTAGAGCATCCTGCATACATTCAATCAGATTTAAGTCTGTGAAGTGAAGTGAAGTGAACTGGTGTATAGAGGATCTTGATGTCCCAATGCTAGTAACTGATGAAAGTCTTTTAGTGGCTTTCAAAAAGAAATGTGTGACTTTTAATGGTAATTACCGTATTTACTCGAATCTAAGCCGCACTTTTTTTCCGGTTTTTGTAATCCAAAAAACCGCCTGCGGCTTAGAATCGAGTGCAAAGTAAGTGGAAGTTCTGAAAAATGTTGGTAGGTGCTGCCACAAATGACTTCTGCCGTCGAATATAATATATGTAGCACTGCATAGTCATACTTTGCAGGCACAAAGATAAATACTAGCGCCAAAATCTCCGCGTCAGTAAATAAATTAAAAAAAAAAAAGGGTGGAAGACAAGCCTTCTTCTCCGCCCCGAGTTTTGACCACTGCATTTTATACATTATCCAACGAAGTAAATACAAATTCCGTATTGTTCATCTTCGAATGTAGCAGCATTTCAATGTAGTACGAAAATCCGACTGGCAAGACTGTTTGGGATGTTTGTCAATATGGCCAACACTACGTTCTGAATTTATTCCTACCTGTGAGAAGAGATGGTTGCTAATAGGAACTTTTATGAATTGTGAATCACATACAGTATTCTTTTCGCCATAAGAATAATACGAATATAAGCATTTTGCCGTGTATTCTTTCGTGTTTGCTACTATCTCATTTAAATCCTATCTGCCGAATAAACTACGAAACTAGGGTGAGACAACAGCAAACGCGGAAGAATATACATATCATATCATGTTTATATTCGTATTATTCTTATGCCTAATAGTGATACAGGCAGAAATTGACTAGATTTTTAAATCTAAGATGACTCTAATTTCTGTGCAGAATGTAATGTACTAAAGAGGCGTCTGCAAAGATTTTCAAACGGAGAAAAATTTTCGCTAAACTCTCGTTCAGAACGTCTTCTATCAAAAGCAGTATATTATTTGGTTCTTGTTGATCATTATCAAAGAAAGCAGCAGTGTAAGTAACAACAAATAGCAGTCTCTTTGCCATTGTTTTGCTAATGAAACAATTCCTCTCTTTTTTAATTGTAAGCGGCGGTAGCACGCATGAAAACAAGCCGTGCCGCGAGCAGGGACAGGCCGTAAACACTCATTATCAGAATGCGACAAACAATTCATGACACAGTACAGTAATGCATTTTCAGCTTAGAGTGACGTAAACACCTATAACAAACAGAACAGCACTTACCAGATCAAAGCAAAATAAGCAATTAATTCAAACCAGACGAAGCACGTGAAAAAGGAAAGGTACCCATATATATACGGACGGAGCATGTGACGCATAGCAATGGCTACCTAGTAAAGCTTAACTGCTAAGCTTACGACTCGAGCCTACTGTAGCTGTATCGTCATTCATTCGACCTAAATTGTGTCTCATATTACAATGGACCAACTTTGTTTCGATTTGGAGGTGTGGCCTAAAACTTTTCCCTCCCCTTGAATTTCGAGTCTCAAATTTCAGGTGCGGCTTAGATTCGGGAAAATATTTTTTTTCTTGATTTTGAGTCTAATTTTTCACGTGCGGCTTAGATTCGAGTAAATACGGTATGTGCAGAGCAATCTGTAATTGATAGAAAGAATATATTCATGGTGTCGGTGATCTTGTCCACATCACTGACACCTCCATAAATTCAGGATGGTGTAATAAACATGAAAAGTAAGTAAAATGAGAATAAAATACCTTCTCATAAGTGGAGAGGCAAGCACACCAAAAATTTACTTAATGAATTTGTTCACTAAATATGATTCACATTAAATATATATATAAAAACAAAGATGATGTGACTTACCATACGAAAGCGCTGGCAGGTCGATAGAAACACAAACAGACACATACATACACACAAAATTCAAGCTTTCGCAACAAACTGTTGCCTCATCAGGAAAGAGGGAAGGAGAGGGACAGACGAAAGGAAGTGGGTTTTAAGGGAGAGGGTAAGGAATCATTCCAATCCCGGGAGCGGAAAGACTTACCTTAGGGGGAAAAAAGGACGGGTATACACTCGCACACACGCACATATCCATCCACACATAAACAGACACAAGCAGACATCTGGATATGTGTGTGTGCGAGTGTATACCTGTCCTTCTTTCCCCCTAAGGTAAGTCTTTCCGCTCCCGGGACTGGAATGACTCCTTACCCTCTCCCTTAAAACCCACATCCTTTCGTCTTTCCCTCTCCTTCCCTCTTTCCTGATGAAGCAACCGTTTGTTGCGAAAGCTTGAATTTTGTGTGTATGTTTGTGTTTGTTTGTGTGTCTATCGACCTGCCAGCGCTTTTGTTTGGTAAGTCTCATCATCTTTGTTTTTATATATATATCTAAAAACACACCAAAAATTTACTTAATGAATTTGTTCACTAAATATGATTCACATTAAATAGAAATATATCATATATATATAACAAAGATGATGTGACTTACCGAACGAAAGTGCTGGCAGGTCGATAGACACACAAACATACACATGAAATTCAAGCTTTCGCAACAAACTGTTGCCTCATCAGGAAAGAGGAAAGGAGAGGGAAAGACGAAAGGATGTGGGTTTTAAGGGAGAGGGTAAGGAGTCATTCCAATCCCGGGAGCGGAAAGACTTACCTTAGGGTGAAAAAAGGGGTATACACTCGCGCGCACACACACACACACACACACACACACACACACACACACACACACACATATCCATCCGCACATACACGAGCAGACATTTGTAAAGGCAAAGAGTTTTCATATATATATATATATATATATATATATAATTTTTCCCACGTGGAATGTTTCCTTCCATTATATTGAGAGATATATATATATATATATATGCGCATACTTCGGAATTGGTGGCCAGAATTATCTTCAAGAAGTGAATTTCAGTCTGCTAATACATAAAATTTCTCAAAACTTTCCTAGCTTTCTGAACTACCAGTTTTTTTTTTTTTCTCGGAGAGGAGAGGGGGGGATAGTTAAAAAGGATCTGTTTAGTACAGTCAACAGACGCACATAAAAGTAAAAGTGATGCACTAATCTTGCCCTCACAACGGGTGGGTCCATCTCATCCTGGGATCTGAATGAATAACCTGACCATCCTTTTTAACCTTCCCGACCTCTCTCTCTCTCTCTCTCTCCTTCCCAAGAAATGATCTATTAGTTCTGAAAGCTAAGATAGTGTCATGTATGTTTAAATGTGTGTATTGATAGTGAAATATTTTCCTCCTATAGGTAAGTACTGGCAACCTATTCTCTCTAGTAAATATATCTTTTCTCTCATTCTGTATGAATTATGATTTTTTTAAGGTCTGCTTCTACAGTTAAATATTATTTAGTTGCAGAGATGGACCTGAAATGCATTTTTCAAATATGCTGAAATTCCTATTCCTTTACTTTTATTTACCAGTTCAGTAACTGATAGAAGAAGACTAAAGCGAGAGTGTGACTAGAATTAATTGAATGTTAAATGAAGACATAAGCTTTGTATTAAAGGTACCAGCGTAGAAGTGATATTGGGAAGATGACTTTGCAGTCCTCTGCAGTTGAATGACACTGACATTTATTTTGTTTTTTAATATTTTCTTAATTGAGTTTATAAAGCTTGTTTATTAACATTGTTCATGAAAACTTCGGTTAAAGTATGCTTGTCTGTCTGTTCTCATCTGTCTGTTCTCTTTCTAAGTTAAGGCCAAATACCAGTGGTCTCATGGGGTGATTGAGTGTGCAGTTTTAAATTACCTTTATAGCGTTAAGAAATTCAGAATTTGCTTTGCTAAATGTGTTACTGTAAGTAATTATACAAAATTTCCACTGTACAGTTCAGTAATGAAATCTGCACTTTGGTTTGCAGTTCAAGTCGAAGTTCCAGCCATTCCAGCTACAGTTCTTACAGTCGCGATTCACGGTCCGGGTCCCGTTCGAAGTCCAAGTCCGTGTCGCGGTCCAGGTCCCGCTCCAGATCTCGCACACCTCATTCCCGATCTAGCTCGAGGACACCCCTGTCCCGTGCACGGAGGAAAGCCAATCGACCTCTCGTTCCTACTGCACGCACCACAACTGCGGCCGCTGCAGCTGCAGCCGCTGCTGCTGCTGCTACTGCTGCTGCATCTGCCAACAATGATGCACCTCGTTCACCCCCTGCCTCTCCTCGCAAGCCCTCCTCTAAGACATCAGCAGCAGAACCACGATCATTTGTCAAGACTGGTAAGTTTTGGCAGAGTATGATTTGCATTTGTTATGGTGATCCTTTTTTCAAATTTCTCAATTGTATGTACAGCCCTTTGTGGAGGAAAATGCATGATAACACTGTTAACTTCTTCCAAGTTAGTGACTGGTTACTTCTGAAGTAAAATGTTTATTCAGTATGCAAGTTGATGTAGCAGTTGCAGTTTAGAAGTTCCTCAACGAATCTCCCAATACTGTCAATAATAAAAACGAACACATAAGCAGTCACTTTCTCGTTTCCAATATTGTCATTACTTGGGCAAAATGTTAATAAACACGCTCAACTAAATAACACTTGTTATGAACTGACAATTTGTAAACATGGAATGGATGAAAACATGACCTGGGCGCAGATGTGTGCTTTGTAAGTCACTTTGATTTTAAACTAGAGGCAAGAATGAGAAATTTGAGTGTGATTTAAAATTTTAATTTACAATAAAATGTAATGTGGAATTAAGTTGACCTTTTGAACTATTGAGATTGTGCACCCACCTGACTTCGAGAAGATTGGTTGTAACTGAAAGATGGCCTAAAGTTAGTGATTTGATACAGTTGTAATAAGTGAAATACCATTATTCGATATGGGCAAGACTGCAACATAGTTCTACGCGCATGCTATAGAAGCCTCTGATCGACTCGTAGCACATTGGCTGGTGAGGCAAGCCTCACCTCCTTTTCCCACAGCAGCCAGCTTACAGCTTGTAAAAGGAATGGGCGTGTAATAGGTTAATGTGTCACAGAAGTCACACAAAAAGTTTATGGTGAGTCGCTGCAAGGACCAGGTACAGCACACAACATTGCACACTGATCAACAGTATATTCACAACGGCTGCTTATTGTTAAGGCGCACAATACTGTTACATACCTTACATTGGCAGCAACTGTAAACATTCCAGAGCGGCAAGATGTCATCCAGCTTCCACCAGTCACAGAGAGCCAAGTAAAAATGTGTGATTAGTAAGTGGATTAAGGATGCAAGAGACCCACTGTTGTTTAACAGCAGAATTTGCAAAACACAGAGGAGGCAGAGGCTGTTCCACTTTTGATTCAAAAGAACGTGCAAATGACAACAGACTAAAGTTAGAAGAAATTCTAGCATCTGCAAAAAGATTGATGTGTGAAACAGTCAACAATTACCACCGTCGTTCCTAAGCAGAAGATCTTCCTGAGTAGGCCTGCCCAAGAAAATTTTGGTTCTCTGTAGCATCGTTAAGTGGGTTGAAGGCTTCTTTCCAGTCACTTGTTGACCAGTCTGGTGTGGCAATAGAAGATAGCAAGAAGAAAGTTGGAGTTCTAAATTTCACATTTAAGAAATCAGTCACACACGAGAATCATACAAACTTACCGTTGTTTGACATTGGACTCCAGTATGGAGGATATAGTAATAGGCATCCCTAGTCGAGAGAAACAACTGAAATATTTGAAAGCAGATAAGTCACCAGGCCCAGATGGAATCCCAAATTGATTAAGCTTCTGTTCAAGAGGGAGGCGAGCATAGGTTAGAAAGCATTGTTTGTGAAAAACTAATCTTTTCCTTTTCTCACATGATATCCTGCAAACTATGAGGGAAGAGTAACGGGTAGATTCTGTATTCCTAGATTCCTGAAAAGCATTGTACACCATGCCCCATTGCTGACAGTTAACCAAGGTACGAGCATATGGAATAGGTCGCAGATATGTGAGTGGCAGGAAAACTCCTTAAATAACAGGACCCAGTACATTGTCATCAACAGTGAGTGTTCATCAGAGATAAGGGTATCATCAAAACAGCCCCAGGGAAGTGTGATAGGACTGCTGTTATTTTTTATATACATAAATGATCTGGAGGACATGGTGAGCAGTAATTGACGACTGTTTACTGATGATGCTATGGTGTACAGGAAGTTGTTGTTGTTGTTGTTGTTGTTGTTGTTGGAGGATAGAAGATGACTTAGACAAAATTTTTAGTTGGTGTGATGAATGGCAGTTTGCTCTAAATGTAGAAAAAATATAAGAATACAGCATTAGTAGTGTACCGCTTGACAGTCAGATAGATTAAATGTCTATGTGCAATTTCGCAGAGCATTATGGGATTGATTGACCATGTAAGAATTGTAGTAGGGAAGGAAAAATGGTTGACTTTGGGGAGAATTTTAAGAAAATGTAGTTCATCTTCAAGGATACTACATATAGGACACTAGTACAACCCATTCTTAAGTATTGCTAATGTGTTTTGGATCCACACCAGATTGGAAGACACCAAAGCAATTCAGAGGCAGGCTGACAGGTGTGGTAGCAGTAGGTTTGAAAAAATTGCAAGTATTACAGGGATTGATTTGGGAACTCAAATGGGAATCCCTGGAAGGAAAACAACGTTCTTTCCAAGGAACATTGTTAAGAGATTTTAGAGAACTGGCATTTGAAGGTGGCCGCAGAACAGTTCTGCTGCTGCCAGTGCACACTTTGTGTTAGGACCATGGAAGCACATGGACAGTTGTTTTTTCCTCACTCTATTTTAGAGTTTAGCAGGAAACGAAACAGTAGTGGTGGTACAGGGTATGCTCCAGCTTGCACTGGATGGTGGCTTGTGGAGTATGGTTGAAGATGTAGATGTAGACCCTGAATGAAATTCCACTCTGCAACAGAATGTGTGCTGATTGAGAAGAGGTAGTGCCTGAAGTAAAGCTGTGAGGACAGTTTGTGATTCATGTGCTTGGATAGCTCAGCTGATACAGCACTTATCCATGAAAGGAAAATGTCTGAGGATTGAGTCCCAGTCTTACACACAGTTTTGATCTTCAAGAAGTCTCTGAATTATAGACAATGAAGGTGTCTCAGACAGAAAAACAAAAGTTACCTTAGAATTAAACAAAGCATGGGAATCATTAAAGTCTACGTACCAGTACTGTGTGCTCACGTTCTGAGACAAGGTAGAAGACTGCTACATTGAATGTAGGGAGACTTATACTTGACAACAGGTACTGCTACAAGCTGATAATACAGTGGGATGGGAGATTTTTATGTGAAAGTAGACATAAAAATAGAGATGCACCAGTGAGAAACTTTCAGTAAGATAGCTGAAATCAAAGGCCAAGTGGAACTAAAACTGTAATTGTTGCAGTAACACAGATTCCATGCCTGAATTACAGGGGGGCTATGAAAAAAGCTGCAGTGTAATGTACAGGGTGATTATAATTAAAGTTAAATGTTCAAAATGCTTTAGAAATAACACCATTGTTCAGAATGACATCAAACTGGAATGGAATATTATTGGAGAAGGGGGAGAAGTATGAAAAAGAAGAAAAAAATTATTGTGAAAATTGATCAATAGATGGCACTGTATATGTCAGAATATATAAATGAAAACACCTGTCATGCACACAACCCATTGAAGTTGGTATAAACACGCCGGTACATGGCTTTTCCTCCTTTCGTGTCTGTGATGTTCGCCATGACTGTCTCAATGCAGGATTGTGCTTTACTTGTAAAGCTGTATTACATGAATGATGACTGTGCACACGTCACTCTGCAGAAGTTCCGGAGACTGAAGGATTTGAAAAAGACATTGGTTCAGTGACTGCTGTGGGTCTGGAGAAAATGATACGGAAATTCGAAAAAACGGGTTCTTTTGGTGTGCAGCCTGGTAGAGGGAGGAAACATATTGATTTGACGTCAGTGGAAGCAGTGGCCACAGCAGTGCAGGAGGAGACGAGCGGTGGTGTGCAAACGTGTGGCGCACAGAGAATTGCCTGAATATTGGACATACCCATGAGCACAGTGCTTAAAATCCTACAAAACATCCTTCTTTGCTATCCATTCAAAATTACCCATGTGCACGAGTTGCTCCCTGTTGACCCGACAGCAAGAGAGACCTTTTCTTTAGAATTTCTTGCTCGCGTGGAAGTGGACAATGATTGGCTGTGGAAGATTTTGTGGACCGACAAAGCCCATTTCCATCTGACAGGATATGTCAATACACAGAATTGTCAAATAAGGGCAACAGAAAATTGGCACGCAAATCAACCAGCACCACTTCATCCTGAAAAGGTCACTTACGGCATCATTTATCATAGGACCATATTTTTTCGAAGAGGCTGGTGCTTCCGGTCCTATTACCCGTACTGTCACTGGTAAGCACTATGAGTGTCTTCTGCGCAGCCACATCATTCCACATTGTGAATGTGTGGAGGGGATCATTTTTATGCAAGATGGCGCCTCCGCACATTGCAAATCCAGCAGCTGCTGAAGTGCCATTTTGGAAATGGTAGAATTATCAGCCGACATTTCCATACAGCCGTCCTGATCACCTGGTCTTAATCCATGTAACTTCTAGCTGCGGGGCTATCTGTAGGATGTTGTGTTCAGTGTTCCAATTGCGATCTTAGCTGCATTGAAGGCATGCATTGCACAACACATTCTGAATTTGACCCCAGAAACACTTCGATCAGTTGTGGAACATGCTGTTTCTCGATTTCAACTTGTTGCAGAAAACGGCGGGGAGCATATTGAACATGTTTGCAACAGCCACACGGAAATTAATAATCCGATTTGATTTTGATCGATGCTTTTTTATGCGGTTTATGGCCTCAGGACAATTAAAAACAGATTTTTCCCATCTGATGTGATATGTCTTTTCCTTGGTGGATGGGCTTATATAACTAACAGTATCACACCTGTACACCTATACACAATGAGTACTACAGTTTCTTTAAAAGTCAAACATACACCTTCGGCATTGTTGTATGATTCATTTGTCTTTTGTACTCGACCGCTATTAAATTATAATGCTTACAGCGCCAGCTATTGCTTCATTTTGTAACTATTTCTTTTTCTTCTGCCATAAGTTTTCTGCTTTCTCCAATAATATTCCATTGCAATTTGATGTCGTTCTGGCCAGTGGTGTTATTTCTACACTGGTTTGAAAGTTTAACTTTAATTATAATTATCCTGTTTATAATTTTTCCAACAGAAAATAGATGTAATATAATTGGAAATCTACTCACCAAATAGTGGCAGAAGCAAACCTCTACAAAACTGAAAGAAATTTGCAAGCTTTTGCAGCTTATTATATTCAGATAGAACTTGAATTTGAATTGTATCTACTGTTAAAAGTACACAAATTTTATAACACAGCATATATGGTTTACAAAGTTGATTTATCCCATGTCATACAAAACTGTTTTGCGTGATACTAAAATAGTATTACACTTCTCTCCCCAGCCAAGCCACTTGCATCAACAGTTACTCAGTCAGAGAAAAAGGCAGCTAATGAAAGGGTACTCCTGATGAATCCGCCAGCTCCCAGCCCTCGCAAGCCGAAGGAAGTAAGACCACCTTCGCCTGGAATGAGGAGTAAATCTGCACAGAATCCTCCAGCACCTGTTCCAAATACAGTGTAAGCTATTTTTTGTGTTACGCATTATGCTGCACAGTTATCTCAGCATTGATAATCTCATTGAAACTAGAATGGTTTTCGTGATATAGACTTAGAAAGGAAATTAATGTACTTCAGTGCAAATACTTTTTTTTCAGTCTGAGGAAAGAAAACTATCTCTCATATACATCTACATCTATTTTCCTAAAATCAGCGTACGGCGTTTAGTAATGGCAAACCAATATCATCCCCACCCTTCCCTCTTTTACAGATGGTATATTTGAAGATAGACTATTGGTGCTTCTCTGTACAAACCTGGATTTTTTCTATTTTTACTCTCGTTATCACTGTACAAGATGTACGCTAGCCTTGTTTTTGTACCGGACCTCTTGGAGTTCAGAGAGTAAAGCATTCTACAATGTGCAGTGACTTTCTTAAAGAGCCTCCCAATGGATTTTTTGGGAGTATTTCCGTAGTGACTTACAAGAAAACTAGCCAGTATGGTCAAATTTCGTAAGTGGTGTTGTGTGAGAAAAGTACTGTATTGCAATGTTGATGTACCGGTAATGGAATTTATTTAATAATACTATTAATTTTCTTGTCAATAGCTTGACACGTCATTGATAAGTAATTCAAAGACCATGAAACAGTAAGTACTGGTGCTATACTTCATTGTAACTTTGATTTAATTTGCATGTTTTCATGAGATTTTGAAATAATTTTTTGTGTACGATGTTGAAAGAAAAAAATCTTGAGAGAATGACTGAGTAATGGAACTTAGTAGACTGTCACGAACTATTGCTGCCTGGTACAGCGCATTTGGTTGCTTTGACCCATTTATAAAGTTACATTTCCAAGCCATATTTACTATTACCTTTCCCATGTTAGTGAAAAGTATGCACTGAATACTGTAATTTTTTTAAAAAAATTAAGGGTTCATTCATCTTTTTTCCCCCTTATAACCAGTTTAATGGAGGCTGCCTGTAGCCTTCTGTAAATAATAGTGGCCGACATGGTTGACACAATCTACTGAATCATGGTGGCCTTCTGTAAATAACAGTGGCTGACATGGTTGACACAATCTACTGAATCATGGTGGCCTTCTGTAAATAACAGTGGCTGGCATGGTTGACACAATCTACTGAATCGTGGTGGGTAATTATTAGTTGGCTTTTCAATAATTTTATGTAGTGTGTGGTTGTGTTTTATTAAAATACTTGAATCTTTAAGTCGTGGATTATTAGGCTTTTCTCTGGCTTCTAGTCATCATTGTCATCATCTGTAGCAGCTGCAATTTGATGTCCACTGTTGTATTAACACCTCATTCAGACTTTTCTGTGTACTCTGGCTTCAGCTATAAATATTTATGTAGCTTCTGTATATTTTCTAATATCGTCTAACCCCTTTCAACAAAGTCATTTTCCTGGGCTTTTCTTACATCTTGAATGGTTTTCAGTTTCATTTACAGTTTTGGCCATCCTAGTTTAGACAAACAGAAAAGTCTTTCTTTTGTATTTCTACAGTGACTGCGTGGTTTATTTGTAAGCAAGAGGGAATAACAGAGATGCCTAATGTGATAAATTCTGTCTAGGTCACTAGTAATGATTTGACCATATCCAAGCAAATACCATTGTTTCAGAGGAGCAAATCACTCTGTGGTTGTTGTTCATAACAAGTTTTAAATGGTGGATGCAGCACTGTAATATTTAGCTCAACACTTCTACACATTTATTGTCACTCATAATCTTATGATTATCAGCTTGTCTGTAAGAATTCCTGAAGTATATTAATTACAGATCAGTAATTCCACTACACGATGGAGTATTTTGACAATGGCAATATAATTTCAGTGAATATCCAGTCTCCAGTTCTTTGAATGACACATAATAAGACATTTTACTCACAGATGTTGTAAGTTGGCAGCTAAAACAAGGACAGCCCAATGAACTTTCACAAAGGTATTTATTATGATGGCTGCCATTTAGTTGTGAACACTTTGACTGTTGGGTGCTGACTGTGACACTGAGATGTTATCGTAACAATTACTAACTGTAGTCTGTGGCATTGCCTGTTACTTACACTTAGACACACATAAGAACAAATTTCAAAATATGGATGTACACATTGGTTATTGTACAAAAGAGAGTAAACTTACAGGATACACAATTAAATGGACAACATAGTGAATCTTTTTAATTAAGGTTAGTATAATGAGGGAAAAAAACTATGTTGTGACTACAGCATATACTTCCACAGGTTCTTAGTTTTCCTAATTTGCTTAATATATCAATGAACACATTGTTGTGATAACCAAAGATATTCTCTAGGTTGAAAAAATTAGGGCAATAAAATCTGGAGAGTAGTTATTGGAATTAAATGTGCTTAAAGGTCAAAATAACAGAAGTATTTTTTGGTAGGTAGAAACATTAATTCTGGATAACTTTTCAGGAAAATCAAAATGTTTACTTGGATAAGGAAAATTAGAGATTTCAAATGAGCTATGTCACTTTGGAGATTAATAGTCATTAGCCGATGACATTCTTACAAGCACATGGTTTTTTTATTGTAGTAAATTACAGTTTTCTCATAAAGTGTTTTATGGTTAATAAGGTATATCAACACAGCTCAAATAAACTGTTGCATAAAGAATATTAATGAAATATTGCCTACATCTACATCCTTACTTCACAGGCCACCTGATGGTGTGGCGGAGGGTACCTTGACCACCTCTATTGGTTTTCCCTTCTATTCCAGTCTTGTATTGTTTGTGGAAAGAAAGATTGTCAGTATGCCTGTGTGTGGGCTTTAATCTCTCTGATATTATCCTCATGGTCTCTTTGCAAGATATACGTAGGAGGGAGCAATATACTACTTGACTCGTCGGTGAAGGTATGTTCTTGAAACTTCAACAAAAGTGCATACCGAGCTACTGAGCATCTCTGTTGCAGAGTCTTCCACTGGAGTTTATCTATCATCTCCGTAATGCTTTCGCAATTACTAAATGATCCTGTAACGAAGCGCGCTGCTCTCTGTTGGACCTTCTCTGTCTCTTCTATCAATTCTATCAACCCTATCTGGTAAGTAAAGATCCCACACCGGTGAGCAGTATTCAAGCAGTGGGCAAACAATCGTACTGTAACCTACTTCCTTTGTTTTCCGACTGCATTTCCTTAGGATTCTTCCAATGAATCTCAGTCTGGCATCTGCTTTACCGACGATTAATTTTATATGGTCATTCCATTTTAAAGATAGATAAGAATTTGAATATTTTAAGTAAATTGGTATATAGTTATCATCAGAATAACAGAGAG
Source organism: Schistocerca americana (assembly GCF_021461395.2). NCBI lineage: Eukaryota > Metazoa > Arthropoda > Insecta > Orthoptera > Acrididae > Schistocerca > Schistocerca americana. The sequence continues at coordinate 126,840,874 of NC_060121.1, forward strand.
AAAGAAAAAGATTATGTAAATAATGAGTAGAATTGTAGCAAGTGGAAGCACCACTACCTAGCTACATTTCAAGAACAGAACTGTTGTGGCTTAATTGGCTGGTGATGTGATACAATTACAGTAACTGCCAATTTGTTTGAGGGCTAACAAGAACCCTAGTGTGATATAATGTATTGGGAAAAAAAGCCAGAAAAATATTTGCAGTTTTAATTAACAGTGATCCATCAAAGTGTTGGTATGGGTGAAAGTTATTCTGTTGCTACATTATACTTTGTGCAACACTTTATTTGCTAAAGTAGAATATGATGAAAAAAGAATCACTTGAGAAACGTTGCTGATGATGTTTGATACAGAAGGTTTGTGATTGTGGTGGCATAGAAGAAACAGTGGCCCCCTGCGGGTCCGGGGGTAAGAATAGGCCTGCGGTATACCTGCCTGTCGTAAAAGGCGACTAAAAGGAGTCTCAAACGTTTCGGCCTTATGTGATGGTCCCCTGTCGGGTTTGACCTCCATATCTCAAAATTTTTCCGAAGAGCGAGCCGATTGGGGAAGGGCGCCTTACTTGGTGCATTGTGTCCATCTTGCGTTGAGAACTTTCGCCAGCTTCTTCGTCGTTGCGTTGCAGTCCTGCCCGCTCTACATCTCTTGGGCATGGATACGCTCCTGTGTGCACTTTCTGCCCCGCAATGTGCTGGGCCACTTTCTGCACTGACGGCGACCATGGACCACATGTCACCTAACATCCAGCACGGTAGCCAGTCCGTTGTGGTGGGGCCGCCATGTACCCTGTTGGTTGTAGCCCCCTGACAACACAGGGATCGCTCTACTGATGCCTGCGCCGTTAACTCCCCACATATGCCAAGGAGTAGATGCCCATATCCCTGGGACATCGGGACTCCCGGCAATGGCCATCCTGCCAGGTGGCCTTTGCTGTGGCTGGGTGGCGCCCGTGGGGAGGGTCCTTGGTCGGAGTAGGTGGCATCAGGGTGGATGACACGCAATGAAGCGTGGCACATCTTCTCTTGCTGGTGGCCAGCCACCAGCAGTCTCTAAGCGTTCGAGGGCCCATTTTAAAGGTAACGTTTATGACCCCAAATCGTTCCCCTCCCTCGCCACACCATGGGAGGAACGAAAGGCATTGAATGAAAGTGAGACGTATTCACCCAGATATCTTGTCTGTACCAGAGCTGATGGTGAATCTTTTCTATCCGTGAAGCCTCAGTTCTTTGTAGGGCATTTAGAGGACAAGTTTGGGGAGGTGAAGGGCTTGTCCAAGATGCGATCCGGATCGGTGTTGATAAAAACGGCATCCTCCGCCCAGTCGCGGGCCTTGCTCGCTTGTACTATGCTGGGGGATGTCTCCATAACTATCACGCCCCATAAAAGTCTGAATATGGTCCAGGGCATTATCTTCCACAGGGATCTCCTTTTACAGTCCGATGACGAGCTGCGCGCCAACTTGGAGCAAAGAGGTGTCCATTTCGTCCGGCGCGTCCACCGGGGTCCGAGGGATCGTCAGGTTGCCACCGGTGCCTTCATCTTGGCCTTCGAGGGTGGCACGTTACCTGAGAAGGTCAAGGTGATGGTGTACCGTTGTGATGTCAAGCCTTATATCCCTCCCCCGATGCGGTGCTTCAAGTGTTGGAAGTTCGGCCATATGTCTTCACGCTGTGCTTCCGACCTCGTCTGTCGCAATTGCGGTCGACCATCCCATCCTGATCATCCCTGTGCCCCGCCTCCAATCTGTGTGAACTGTGTTGCGCACCATCCGTCTTGCTCGCCGGACTGTCCGATTCTGCAGAAGGAGCGGAAGATCATGGAAATCAAGACTCTCGACCGCCTGACGTACACTGAGGCAAAGCGGAAATATGATCGGCTTCATCCAGTGCGCATGACATCTTCTTATGCCGCAACTGTCACTCCTGCTACAGTTCCATCCGCTCCAGTCAGCTCTCAGAGTCGAAGGCCCACACCTGTCCCCTTGATGGTGGGGGGCACTAAACTCCCTGTTGCTCCTGCTCCATCTACTTCAGGAGCAACACTCCCCCAACCATCGGGGACATCAGTTCCCCCTTCCCAGCCGGAGAAGCGTAAGTCTTCTTCGGCTCCTCTCGCCAGGAAGGGATCCCTTGGGGATCTCCCTTCACAAGTTCCGACCGGTCTGAAAGCAGACAGCCGCAAGTGGCTCAAACACCCACTGGTCCCTGGTCGTAGGGCCTCCCAGTCGTCGTCTGTCCCTGACACTGACCCAGTGAGGCCCTCCCAGCCTGACCCACCGAAGGCGCAGCGAGAGAAACAGAAGAAGAAGAAAGTCCCCAAGGCTAACGACGTTGCGGTGGCACCCATCCCACCGCTACCAACAAGCTCAGCGTCTGAGGACAAGGTCGAGATTCTGGCGTCTGCTGAAGCCCTGGATCTCGCCGGTCCCTCAGACGCCATGGATGTCACTCGTGCGGGTTCTGAATTGGAGACAGCGAGTGAAAAAGCGGCGTAAATTGTCTTCCTAGTCCCTTCATGCCTTCTCAGCCATGGACAACACCATCCTCCAGTGGAACTGCAGCGGTATCTTCCACCATCTAGCTGAGCTCCGCCAACTTATCAGCCTTCATCCTTTCCTCTGCATTGCTCTGCAGGAAACTTGGTTTCCAGCAATGCGAACCCCCGCCCTCCATGGGTATCGGGGTTATTATAAGAACTGCGCAGCTTATGAAAGGGTGTCTGGTGACGTCTGCATATATGTCCTTAACTCTCTTCACAGCGAGTTTGTACCTCTCCAAACAGCTTTAGAGGCTGTCGCTGTTCAGGTGTGGACGCCACAGGCTGTTACCGTCTGCAGTCTTTACCTTCCACCGGATGGTGCTGTCACGCAGCATGTCCTGGCTGCTCTGATAGCCCAATTGCCGCCACCTTTCTTGTTATTGGGCGACTTCAACGCCCATAACCCTCTGTGGGGCGGGTCAGTGGCGACAGGTCGAGGCGCCACCATTGAGCATTTATTAGCACAGCTCGATCTTTCGCTTTTAAATGATGGTTCCTCCACACACTTTAGCGTGGTGCATGGCACATACTCCGCCATTGACCTTTCCATCTGCAGCCCTAGCCTCTTACCGTCTGTCCAATGGCGAGTGCATGACGACCTGTGTGGTAGTGACCATTTTCCCATCTATTTGTTGCTGCCCCAGTGTCGTTCTTCTGGGCGCCTGCCCCGCTGGGCTCTCCACAGGGCTGACTGGCCGGCTTTTACTTCCGCTGCCACCATTGAGTCTCCCCCAAAGGGTGACATTGACGAGGTGGTCCGTGTCTTAACCACATCCATCATTTCGGCGGCCGAGGCTGCCATCCCCCGCTCTTCTGGACTCCCTCAGAGGAAGGCTGTACCCTGGTGGTCGCCGGAGATTGCTGAGGCTATTCGCGACCGTAGGCGGGCTCTCCAGCGTCATAGGCGGCACCCGTCTCTGGAGACCCTCATCGCCTTTAAGAGGCTCCGTGCCTTGGCCCGTCGTCTTATTGCCCGGCGTAAGCAGGAGTGCTGGGAGAGGTATGTCTCATCCTTGGGCTCCCGTGTCTCCCCCTCGCTCGTGTGGTCCCGGATCCGGTGGATTTATGGATACCAGACCCCTATGGGTGTACCTGGGCTCTCCTTGGACGGCGCTGTCTGCACGGACGCTGCCGCCATTGCTGAACTGCTTGCCGCGCACTTTGCTAAGAGCTCTGCGACTTCATCTTATCTCCCCGCCTTTCGCTCTCTAAAGGAGCGAGCCGAGCGGACGCCTTTTCATTCCACACTCGTCGTTCTGAAAAATACAATGCTCCTTTCAGCGAGAGGGAATTCCTTGCTGCCCTCGCCGATTGCCCTGATACAGCACCAGGACCAGACTGCATCCACGCGCAGATGCTGAAGCATCTCTCCAGGTACTGCCAGAGACACATTCTCGCGATATTTAACCGCATTTGGAGCGAAGGCGTGTTCCCGTCGCCATGGCGAGAGGGTTTTATTGTCCCCACCTTGAAGCCCGGTGCGGACCCACTGGCGGTGGACAGCTATCGTCCCATTACCCTCACCAACGTTTTGTGCAAATTGCTCGAACGTATGGTGGGGCGGCGTTTGTGTTGGGTCCTTGAGTCGCGTGGTCTCCTCGCTCCATCCCAGGGTGGCTTCCATCAGGGGCGGTCTGCAGCGGACAATTTGGTGCAGCTGGAATCTGCTATCCGTACGGCCTTTGCCAGACGTCAGCATCTCGTTGCTGTATTTTTTGATCTGCAGAAGGCGTATGACACCACATGGAGGCATCACATCCTTGCTACGTTGCATGAGTGGGGTCTTTGTGGTCGGCTCCCGGCTTTTCTTCAAACCTTTTTATTGCGCCGCTCTTTCCGGGTGCAAGTCGGTGCCGCCTCTAGTTCATCTTATACACAGGAAAATGGGGTCCCCCAGGGCTCGGTGTTGAGCATCTCCTTATTTCTAGTGGCCATTAATGGTCTGGCTGCAGCCGTGGGGTCGTCGGTGTCTCCTTCTTTGTATGTCGACGACTTCTGCATCTCCTTTAGCTCCACGACTACGGGAGTCGCTGAACGCAGGCTGCAAGTAGCCGTTCGCAAGGCCGCATCATGGGCTCTGACTCATGGTTTTCAGTTCTCTGCAGCCAAGACTCGAGTTATGCACTTCTGCAGGCGTCGGACGGTCCACCCTCATCCTGAACTTTACCTCATCGGCCACCTGCTTGAAGTGGTGGACACTTGCCGCTTCTTAGGACTCGTCTTTGATGCCCGGCTCACATGGGTTCCTCATATTACTCAGCTGAAGCAAAAGTGCTGGCGGCACCTCAACGCCCTCCGCTGCCTTAGCCACACATCTTGGGGTGCGGATCGCTGCACGCTGTTGCGATTATACAGGGCCCTTGTGCAGTCCAGGCTTGATTATGGGAGCCTGGCCTATGGGTCTGCATCACCCTCAGTGTTGAAGTTGTTAGACCCCATACACCACTGTGGGGTTCGGCTTGCAACTGGCGCTTTTCGTACGAGCCCCGTGGATAGTCTACTGGTGGAGGCCGGGGTTCCCCCACTGCGGATTCGCCGCCATCGACTGCTCGCTGACTATGCTGTCCACGTGCATTGCTCGCTGGGCCATCCCAATCGTCGCCTGCTTTTCCCTGCCATGGTCCTCCATCTGCCCGAAAGGCGACCTAGATCTGGGCTTTCCATAGCTGTCTGCGACCAGTCCCTGCTGTCGGAACTGGGGTCCTTCCCTCTTCTGCCTCCCTTCCGGGTCCGTGCACCTACGCCTCCCTGGTGTTTGCCCCGGCCGTCCGTCCGTCTGGACTTGGCACAGGGACCCAAGGACTCGGTTCCGCCTGTAGCCCTTCGTCACCGTTTTCTCGCGCTCCTCGCCTCATTTTCGGACTGTGAGGCTGTCTACACTGATGGTTCCCTGGTTGATGGTCGCACTGCCTACGCTTTTGCTCACGTTGACCATGTTGAATAGCGCTCCTTGCCGGCTGGCTCCAGTATTTTTACTGCAGAGCTGGTGGCTACATTGCGCGCTCTTGAGCATATGCGTTCCTGCTCAGGTACGTCCATCGTCATCTGCAGTGACTCCCTGAGCAGCCTCCAGGTCATCGACCGCTGCTTTCCCTCTTCTCCTTTGGTATCCTCTATTCAGGAGTCTGTTTCTGCCATTACCCGTTCTGGTCGTTCGGTGGCCTTTGTTTGGACTCCAGGTCACGTTGGCATCCCGGGGAACGAACGTGTTGACAGGCTGGCCAAAGGGCCGATCGACGCCCCAGCTTTGGAGATCGGCCTCACGGCTCGCGATCAGCAGCTGGTGTTGCGCCGTAAGGTGCTTGGGATGTGGGCTGATGAGTGACGTGGCCTGCCATCCCTGAATAAGCTGCGGGCTGTTAAGGAGACGACCAATGTGTGGCGGTCCTCCTTGCGGGTGTCTCGCATGGAGTCTGTTGTCCTGTGCCGGCTGCGCATTGGGCACACATGGATGACGCACGGCCACCTATTGCGACGTGAGGACCCACCTTTATGTCGCTGCGGCTCCGTTTTGACAGTGGTCCACATTTTATTAGACTGTCCACTTTTAGTTGTGCTCAGGCAGTCGTTCCCACTGCCTGACTCGCTCCCTGCCCTTTTAACAGATGACTCTGCTATTGCTGACTTAGTTTTACGTTTTATTCGGGCAGGGGGTTTTTATCATTTAATCTGAGTGTTTCTGTTTTATTTGATTGTTTTGTGTTGATTCTGGCCTTTGGCCTACAGTTTTAAACTCAGTTTTTAATGTGTTTTCGGTGGTTGGCTTTTCATTTTTTTTTTGTTCCTATGGTCGACCAACCACCGTCGCACTCCGTGTGATCTTCTTTTGTTTTGTCTGCTCCTTGTCTACGTTTCTTTTGTTCTGTGTCATCTGTCTCCTATTCTGTTGAACATATTTTATTCTCTGTGGGTATTTTTTAGTATTTTGGAAAAAGGGACCGATGACCTCTGCAGTTTGGTCCCTTTCATCCCTAAACCAACCAACCAAGAAACAGTGCAGGTGGTACATGGGTATCTGTCAGTGAATTGATGCAATGTTTTTCTTTTCTTTATTTTATTTTATTTATTTTTTCTTAAAGGAAGGGAATGTATAGATGTTGGTGTTGTCTTTATGGTTCTGAAAATACTCCCACTACTTGGATATTATTGATTTTTGTGTGTTATATCTTGTGCATGTAACACACTGATCCACTTTTGAAATACAAGTGTCATGTTTCAGTCCTCCTCGCATTCCTGCTGTCTCCAAATTAGCAATGGATCGTTCCAAAATTGTTTTGGCTGCTGCAATGTCTAATAAAGAAAAGCAACGTTCACGATCTCGATCAAGGTCGAGGTCGAGGTCATCACGATCTTCATCTGGCTCAGATTCAAGTGGTTCCAGCAGTGATTCATCAGGTTCCAGCTATTCTTCATCTTCAAGCAGCAGGGAACCTTCACCAAAAGGTACAGTTTTGTGTTGGTTTAGATTGTGTATGTGGTTGCAATTTCAGTAAAGGGCTGTACTAATTTATCAGATTCAGTATTAGAAAGAGATTTAAATAACTGATGCAAATAAATCTGCAGAAATGAAATGCTCAGTTTTTGTATTATTAGTGCAGTGTGAAACATAAATGTCTTCAACCTGCATTTCCGTAGATATGTATTGTGTGTTGTTGGGTAACAGTCATACTAAATTTTTGGAATATTTTATTTCACTTACAATCATAATACAAACAACAGAATTGGAACAACATTTATGGCTGCTGTATTCAAAGTTTGAGAACCAGTGGAAGGAAGGAAGTTTTTGTAAATTATTAATTCAGTATGAAACATCAGTATCTTACCTACATCAGTAATATTAAAAAATTTACAAATATCAGTAAGTTATTCTGAAGTGCAAGAATTTAGCATTATGCCTCAGCTACTGGGGCAAATGTGGTTTCTTCTTCTTGTATTCACAACTGTTTAATTAATGTCCCCCAGCTTGCAGGAATTTTGAAATGTTAACCCTTTCACAGCTACAGATGTGCTTGCATAGGTCTTGTAGAGTGCTGTGTTGTTATTGCCAAAGCTGACTGACTGTTCCATAACCCGACCGTAGGAGACCCTTTCCTGCCTGCTAAATTACCTGAGTTGGCCTCCTGGCCCATGCTGAATGTTTCAAATGTATCTTTTGAGCTAAACTTTGTACAGTCCTTACATCCACCCTCTCCAGTTTGTCTCTGCTCGGGGTGCATGCTAGCACAATCGTTCATTCACGAACAGTTTACAAGTGAATCGAGTGCTTGCATGAACACTCCCAGTATCCAGATATTTTTCAAGTATATAAATAGAATTAATTATTCTCAGCAAACTTCAAGAACCAAAAATAAGGCCGGTATTACACTATCAAATATCTTTGTCCAAAATCTTTGTCAAAGATATTTGATGGTGTAATAGGGACTTTGTCAAATGTCGTCCAATATTTGATCAAATCTAGGGCCTCGCTGTATATTTGATCAAAGAAACCGCTTGTGTTCTGTTCACTGCAATGTGACATGTTACCACATGGAGCGCTAGCATCGCTGCAGCGTTCTGTGGTCTGTAGTGTTTTTATAACCATTGCCGGTAAATAAAATTGGTGTGTGCCGACAACTACAAAATTAATAGAGATGTCTGAAGCTGATGAGGCGCTTTACAACGTGAGGCACCCTGAATACAAAAATAGGTTAAGAAGATTGGAGACCTAACCTGACCTAATCTAACCTAACCTAACATAACCCTCTCCTGTAGCGAGGAATCGGAGTGTTATAGTGAGTCTGTCTTCTAAAGATGTAGCAGTTCTTAAGTGAATATTGTGCTTTGTAATATGAGGATACACTTCATTGAGCACATACAGAAATGTATGCTCATCCATTCTTAAGTAATTGATGTACGACTTGACGTCTTCCACTGTAAGCTCACGTAACAAGTTTTGTTGAATTCTTTTATCGTGTCGTCGTAAAACCCACGGCTTCACCCAGATTAGATTAGTTTTTCGTTCCATAGTTCCGTGCTGAGGAGATCCTCGTGGGTGTGGAACATGTCGATTTTTTTTAAGCTGAAATAACAATACTAATAGTATGAATAAATACAATACATCATTTGTTTCTATTAAAAATTTTGCCAATGGAGTAGAAGGAGTTGGCCAGTAGTAAGTCTTTCAGGCTCCTTTTAAACTGATCTTTATTTCTAACTAAATTTTTTATGTTTCCTGGCAAATTATTGAAGATGAGTGTTCCTGAGTAGTGGACCCCTTTTTGAACTAAAGTAAGCGCTTTTAAGTCCTTGTGCAGATCATTTTTGTTCCTGGTATTGTATGTATGAACTGAGTTGTTTGTTGGAAAAAGAGATATATTATTTACGACAAATTTCATTAAGAAGTAAATATACTGAGAGGCAGTAGTTTGTATTCCCAGTTCTTTGAAGAGGTTTCTGCAGGAGGTCCGTGAATTTACTCCACAAATAATACGTATTACACGCTTTTGGACCTTGAAAACCTTTGTTTGACTTCAAGATTTACCCCAAAATATTATCCCATTTGACATTATGGAATGAAAGTATGCAAGCTTTTTCATTTTTATGTTGCCTATGTCTGCTAACACTCGAATTGCAAATACAGATTTGTTAAGGCCCTTCTGCAGTTCTGTGGTGTGCTCCTCCCAACTGAATTTATTATCAAGTTGTAATCCCAGGACTTTTAAGACTGTCAACCTCGTATGTATGGTTCCATTTTTTCCCCCACTTCTTTTCCGCATGTGCACACAATGCAATTGGAGTACGTAGAACTACTGCGGTTAATAACAAGTTGTTGTCAGCCATCTTGAACTTTGACGAAAAATTTGATGACAGTGTAATACCCCTTCTAGCGCTACGTCAAAGATCTTTGTCAAATATATTGGACGGAATATTGGATCACATCTTTGATCAAATCTTTGACAAAGAAATTTGATAGTGTAATACCGGCCTAATGTTCTTGATTAGAAAATATTTCCTTTGTGTTGAAATAATTTGATTGCACCATAAAGAGATGACTGAGCATAATTTTTTACTAACTGAAGTACTTTCCTTTGCCTGCTTCCCTCTGTTGTGTTACCAATTTGTTTACAGCTTCCCTAACGGGAGAGAAGTGAAAATCTGCAAGTGCCATTTTTCACCTTGTTACCGACCTGTGGAGATAATGAGCATTTATAAAGCACAAATCGCAGAACATGAAGAGGGGGGGAATGCCATTTCTCAGTCTTATGCACTGGTTCTACTGAGCTCAGTAACATGTCACAACACCCAACTGCCACCATACTCGAGTTGTGGCCTGTGATATTTGGATTTTCTTGATATTATTATTGTTATTATTAGCCAGTCTTCTCTGTTTCAAACATTTGCATTGTGTTATGTGTGGTCAACATTCACCGCTATCTTTGAACATACCACTAAAAAGCAAGCATCTTGTCACTTTATCTAAACTGTTTCTCCTCATTTTAACATTTGTTTTGCTAATCATAAGCTGTTGAGCTTATAATCTTACAAGTTTCATGCAATTGATCACCTCCGTAGCAGTGAGTGAGAGTTTACTGCAGAGATGTTTCTGTTCTCTGCCAGGAATTATGTACATGGTCTGACACAAAAGAAATTAGATTGCCTCTGAAAATTTGTGTATTTACTGCATATATCACATTAGTAATTGTTACCTTCAAAGCTGAACCCTTTTAATGACGTACACAGAATATATCTGTGTGTATTCCTTCCACTGGTCAAAACATTTCTCTGTTTGGTTTTGTTAATTAGTTGTGCAAAGTATATGTCTAATATATCTATGAAAATAATGAATTTTTGGAAATATAATGTAGTTGAATAAATGAAAAATCTACTTACCAAGTGGTGGCAGGAGAACACACATGGAAAGGTATTGAAATCTGTAAGCTTTTGAAGACAGTGGCTCCTTATTCTGACAGAAGGGGGGAAGGAAAAATACTTGTTGGGTTTAGGAAATGGGGAGAGTTTGGCAAAGTTGCCCAGAACCATCGGTCAGGGAAGACTTACCAAATGGGATGAGAAGAAAGATTGTTTGTTGGGGGACAGCACTAGATAAGATTTGAAAATCTTAGAGCTTAGAGGGTAATAAACAAGACAGAGATTACTGACAAAACATTGTGGGAGAGTTAAAATGAAACAGGCACCGAGGTCAAGACTGTCATGTAGTGGAGCATGCTCTGCAACAGGATACTGTATGTTACCATTATACACTCTTTGTCTATACCCATTCATCCTAACTGATAACTTGATAGTTGTCATACTAACATAAAAGGCCCAACATTGTTTAGGTAATGGCTAGTACACAACATGTGCCATTTCACAGATGGCTCTCCCTTTGATAACATATGTTGTGCCAGTTATGGTGCTGGTATCAGTGCAGCGGCATGTCTTACAGTGGGTACAGTCACAGGGTAGGAGCTATATACTATAAAAGGAAGAGCCAACTGTGAAACGATACATTGTGTGCCAACTGTTATGTAAAAACTGTTCATCCTTTTATATTCACATGACTACCACCAAGTTATCAGGTGGGATAAATGGGCATAGGTAGAGGATGCATACTGGCAGCACACAATATCCTGTTGCAGAGCATGCTCTGCAACATCTCAGTCATGACCTCAGTGCCTGTTTCACCAAGTGTCATCTGGACTCTTCCCCCAGACACGAGTTTCTCAGAACTCCACAGGTGTGAACTGAGGTTACAGCAAGTCCTTGTGCTACCCACCTCACTTTAATTTAATTAATTTCTTCAGTCTCAACATTTCTTGTCAGCAACTGTCCTTTTCCTCACTCTTCTTTTATTTTCCTATATCTTTTATTTTCTGACCTGTGTATATTTCCCAACCCCCATCTCTACGCCATACAGTGCAACTTAGCTTTCTTCTCTTATTAACTCGTGCACAATTTTTTGTCAATAAGTAGATGTCTGAAATAAACTGCTTAGCCATTGCCACTGAATTGATAGATGTTGATGAAATGTGTTGCAGTGTAAGGACATATTTTGGGATAGTGGAACAGCTGTATACTAATACGTCGCAATAAATATGAGGGCAATTCCCTAGAAGTGTAGGGAAAATCATGCATGGGTGTCAAAAAGTTCGCAAGTAACAGAGAGAGTTTTCAGCTGGTTGTACTGAAATACTCGACAAAGAAAGCAATAGTGGAGCAAATTCCAATAAGTTGCGAAGATTGAGGAAATCATGCGTAATGTTTGTCGGATCACTCTGCACGCTCTCTGGATTTTGGTTCCTGAGTTTCCCAAAGCACTATCCACAGTATTTTAAAGGAAAAGTTACAAATTGGAAAATGTATGCAAGATGGGTACTCCATATGCTGACAGAATATCATAAACGGCAGTGAGTTGATTGTACCTTCAAATATCTTTGCTGCTTCGCATGCGTAAAGAACAACTTTTGGACTCAATTGTCGCAGGTGACGAAATCTGAGCATATCAATTTACACCTGATGCAAAACAACAGTCACATAAGTGGCATCATCCAAAGCCGTGAAAATTCGAACAAAAACAGTCTGCTGCTAAAGTTGTGGTGGCAGTGTTTTGAGACCAGAAGGGAGGTACTATTGTTGACTTCCTGCTTGCTTGTACAACAATAAACGCTGACAGGTACTGGGAAACGCTGAAAAAAAATCAAAAGTGCAGTCCGAACTGAAGAAGAGGAACACCGAGCAAGGGCATAAGCATTCTCCATGACAGTGTGCGTGCACACTTCACTCGTGAAACCATCGATCTGCAAAATCCTTGGCTGGAACATCATCGCCCACCCACCATACAGTCTGGACTTGGTACCGAGCAACCGTATTCCCAAAGTTGAAGGAACATTTTTGTGGAAAGCAGTTCTGCTCCAACGATGAGGCGAAAGATGAGGTTCAGGGCTTCCTGAAAGACATGGTAGCAGGCTAGTATGACATCAACATTTTAAAACTGCCACAGTCTCTGCGAATACATTAACTGAAATGGCAATTGAGTAGTTGTGTATTTAAAGATATAAGAACTCTTACTTCTGGGATTGCCTTCATAGATAGTAAGTAATGTGAAAAGTCTTCTTTCTTATGTACTGAGCTAGTATTTGTAAGTAACCTTAAGTTGTTCAGCACAAGCAGATTTGTTTTGGCTTTATGGCTTTTTTAAGGATGATAATCAGCAAGCCATTTGTGTTTAAAAATTGGAGTCACAGACTGCCATTCTGCAGTGATTGCCCATCTTACATCATCAGTGAAAATTGTAAATACCTATCCTTTCACTGCCGACTACACTTTAGCAGTGTGTCTGTATTGGTGTGTATATATTCTAGCAGCACTAAGGTATGATATTTTTTCTTCTTGTCATATATTTATAAGCTATGAAGTCACTCTAAATCAACAAATTTGGCCTTGCAGAATTGTGTTCTCACAGTACGGCATTAAACTGCAGAAGTATGTTCAGAAAAAGTCACTGCCTCCTCCTAAGAGCTTAAACTGAGCTATACTGTTCCTTAATTCAGGGAATTTACCACCCCTTAAATTTAAGTGAGCATTCCAACCACGTCAGTCACGTTACAATTCATATTACCTTGTGAGGTGACAGTTGAATAGTGCTCTTGCATTTAGGGTGACAGGAGCTAAATTCTCTGTACCATCATCCACATTTAAGTTCTTGTAGTTTCCTGAAAAGGACACAGCTGATTTCCTTCTGTTTTCCTTTTGTTACTTTGACCGTAAAATAAGTGTAGCTGTATTAGGTGAATGCATGAATGTATTTTATTCCGTAATGATTTGAATTCTATTGATAATGTTGTATGTTGTTACATTTCATTTCTTTGTAGTCGTGCGGCCTCAGAAGCGTGTGGTAATAGATGAGAGAGAAAGACTTGCCCTTACACAGTCTTTGAAGGTTAAAGCAATGGATGCATTAAAGGTAAGAACTTCACTAGCTTGCTGTTATTAAGTCTCTGAATGAGAAATAAAGTGGAATCATTAGATTTACTTTTCTGAGCACACATTATTCATTTCATCTTTTATATAATGTGTATCTAGTGCAAAATCATACACTGTAATTAATTAAAAAGGGAAATATGCACAGATTATCTTTATGCACCTGTAATATTTGCAGTGAGTCATAATGTAACCTCATAGTGAATAACTATGGCATTAGTAATTCAGTAGGTAGTAAGCAAATGAGACAAGAAAAAAAAGTAATCATTGTTTGGTAGAGACCAAATTACAGGAGCCACAGCTCTGACACCTCTTTAAAAAAAACTAGTATTACTGGGGTTGAGAGAGCTGTTGTATTTACATTGCTTTGAAATGAGTATAGACAAGAGGTAATGATGAATAGTTCACACAACTTTGTCAAAGAGTGAAACATTGCTTGATCAAGGCAAGGTTGGCAACCAACAGATGCAATAGAGCGGAATAATTACAACAGAGGCCAACCAAGTACCAGACGACAACACGCCATTCATTTGTGCAATGGGTTTATTCCTACAGATAACCAGTGTTTCGTCTGATTCTGGTACTAATTTGTCATCAAAATCACCTTAGTGCTATTTTGCTAAAAACTAGCATATTCACCCATGGCTCTGTATAATACAGAAGACGTGTTATTGAAAGAAAAGCATTAACCTGTCACTTCATTATACTATTTATTAGCATTTACGGTACTGGGCCATAACAAATGAACCTATACCAAAAGGTTTGGGTGTTTTTATCATATGTCTGTAACTTTTAGGATCATTCATATATAGTATTAACAATAACATTATTGAAAATCTACATTCATTAAACAAGATATGATAACCTCATATATAGTATTAACAATAACATTATTGAAAATCTACATTCATTAAACAAGATATGATAACCTCATTTTTGAAAAAGGAGAAAATTGTCAGAAGTTAATTTTCCAGAAACCAGCCTGATTCTTTTGCAGGAAATAATTTAATAATGAAGCACACTGACCCACCAGGTTAGCCGAGAGCACTAATGCGCTCTTTCCTGGACTCGGGTAGGTGCGCTGGCCCCAGATCAAATCCGCCCAGCAGATAACGACGTGGGCCGTTGTGCCAGTCAGTCTGGGTGGTTTTTAGGTGGTTTTCCACATCCCCCTAGATGAATACTGGGCTGGTCCCCACGTTCTGGTCCCCCACAACTTCCAGACATTTGAAACACGTTTGCACTCTGTCATGATTTACACTAGACGCAGAAAGCTGGGGTACACTGATACTGTCCCGGGGGGTACGGCATGGCAGCAGGAAGGACATCCCCCCCCCCCCTTCAAATTAACCTTGCCAAATCCATTGTAACAACGCTGATCCTGCGAAACCTGTGGGATAAAGGCGTAAGCAAAAGAACAATAATTTAGACAAACACTGTGCTTCATTATTAATGTAGTATATAATCTCTTTTTGTGATATATTAGGATATAATTTTCTGTTTGCATGATATATTTTAAAACACACAAATTTGCAAAGTAAAGCAAGCAGGGAAATTTTCAACTGTGATGCTTGTAAGCTCATTTGTCACAACCTGTGGGAAGTCTGTGATATCGTGATGTAGCTTTCCTTTGAGTCGCCTTTTTCCTCGCGGACCCAAGAAAAAGATGTAAGGCAAGGTGTCAGGCGAATATGGCGAATGTGGGGTGGCAATAACACAACGTCTGGGCAGATACGCAGTAACAGATAAAGCAGTATGGGGTCTTGCATTGTCACATAGTAAGAACCAATCTTGAGAACGCCACAAATCACGACGGTGATGTCGAATTGCTTGCTGCAAACATTTCAAGATTTCGATGTAAAGAGTTTGGTTCATTACTTGAGCTGGACGAACATACTTATGGTGAACTAATCCTTTCGAACAATGTGATCAACATTGTTTTTGTTCGTTAGAAGTTTTTGAGGCTGGTGATCTAGGACTCTGCCATTCAGCACTTTGACTCTTCATATGAGAGTCATACTGGTAGTACCAACTTTCAGAAATATTGGATCAGTAGTTCAGCAGAAATTCTTTGCCTCTCGTCTTTCTGTTCGTCTGTTAGTGTGTGAGGGATGAGTTTTGCATTAAGTTTATGTTTCCCTAAATATTTGCTTAAAATCTTGTGACACATCATATTTCAAAATAAGTTCTTGTGATAATGTACGTACAGATACATGATAGTCTTCTTGCAATAACTGCCTTACGTGCTCCATGTTTGAGCTGGCATATGCTGTAGATGGGTGACCAGCCATGGGATTGTCTTGCACTGAATCTCTGCCTTCACAGAACCTTTTTTGCCACTCGAAAACATGACATCTTGAAAGAGCCTTTCCTGAATATGCTTGCTGAATCGCTGTCCACATTTCACTTGGGATTTTTCGGAGCTTAACACAGAAATTAATGTTCACTCTTTGCTCACAACCAGCATCCCTTGTGTCACCGTAACTAATGTGCCAAGAACCCTAACAATGTGTTGATAAGCACTGCCCTGCCACACATCGAGTTTTTGTGGAAACATAGCCAAGGTTGTTTCAAGGACGCAACATATCAGGTAACATAAAAACAACATTTGTTCCATTTAAGTATTGCAAACTAGAAATAAAAATGAAAAATAAAAAACTGTCCTGGAACTTTTATGACAAATGGAGTATGTTAATATCAGGTATACAGCCAGTGATCGTTCAACCTTCCTTAGTGTTAATATGGTGCCAAGTTCTCATTCTTGCTCTTGGTCTTCCACACTCTTCAGTCACGATATCTGGAGGAATAATGCCACTGGTCGCCTCTGAAGTGTTTAGGAAGATGCATTCCTGCTCTGATTTTATCACAAAAGTTGTATTTGCAAATGTAGTCTCTTCTGAATTACAAACTGAAAATTTATGCAATAAAAATACTGGGTATTTAGTTATCAGTGTTCAGTACCTAAACTCTCCAACTTTTTTATTATTATTTTTTTTAACATAGTGCATGTGCACCTCAGACTCATCCATGACATCATTTTCTGAGAAATCAACATCAGTTTCTCCAGAACCCCAATATAATTCGTGATCTATTTCGGCATCGATCAGACCACACCTCGTCAAATTGAGGCAACTGAATTGGAACAGTAAAAACTTGCTGCTGCAAAGACCAATGAAAAGAAAGAAATATCACACTTTTCCAGGATTGTCAATATGTGTACTACACTCTGTATTGGAAAGCCCAGATGAGTAGGAATGAAAATAACACAGAAAAGAATGATTGGAAAAGAGTGTGCTATTCTCTTTCTCTCTCTCTCTCTCTCTCTCTCTCTCTCTCTCTCTCTCTCTCTCTCTATATATATATATATATATATATATATATATATAAACAAAGATGATGTGACTTACCAAACGAAAGCGCTGGCACGTCGATAGACACACAAACAAACACAAACATACACACAAAATCCAAGCATTCGCAACAAACTGTTGCCTCATCAGGAAAGAGGGAAGGAGAGGGAAAGACGGAAGGAAGTGGGTTTTAAGGGTGAGGGTAAGGAGTCATTCCAATCCCGGGAGCGGAAAGACTTACCTTAAGGGGAAAAAAGGACGGGTATACACTCGCGAGCGCACACACACACACACATATCCATCCACACATATACAGACACAAGCAGACATATTTAAAGACAAAGAGTTTGGGCAGAGATGTCAATCGAGGCAGAAGTGCAGGGGCAAAGATGTTGTTGAATGACAGGTGAGGTATGAGTGGCGGCAACTTGAAATTAGCGGAGATTGAGGCCTGGTGGATAACGGGAAGAGAGGATATATTGAAGAGCAAGTTCCCATCTCCGGAGTTCGGATAGGTTGGTGTTAGTGGGAAGTATCCAAATAACCCGGACGGTGTAACACTGTGCCAAGATGTGCTGGCCGTGCACCAAGGCATGTTTAGCCACAGGGTGATCCTCATTACCAACAAACACTGTCTGCCTGTGTCCATTCATGCGAATGGACAGTTTGTTGCTGGTCATTCCCACATAGAATGCGTCACAGTGTAGGCAGGTCAGTTGGTAAATCACGTGGGTGCTTTCACACGTGGCTCTGCCTTTGATCGTGTACACCTTCTGGGTTACAGGACTGGAGTATTTGGCGGTGGGAGGGTGCATGGGACAGGTTTTACACCGGGGCAGTTACAAGGGTAGGAGCCAGAGGGTAGGAAAAGTGGTTTGGGGATTTCATAGGGATGAACTAAGAGGTTACGAAGGTTAGGTGGACGGCGGAAAGACACTCTTGGTGGAGTGGGGAGGATTTCATGAAGGATGGATCTCATTTCAGGGCAGGATTTGAGGAAGTCGTATCCCTGCTGGAGAGCCACATTCAGAATCTGATCCAGTCCCGGAAAGTATCCTGTCACAAGTGGGGCACTTTTGTGGTTCTTCTGTGGGAGGTTCTGGGTTTGAGAGGATGAGGAAGTGGCTCTGGTTATTTGCTTCTGTACCAGGTCGGGAGGGTAGTTGCGGGATGCGAAAGCTGTTGTCAGGTTGTTGGTGTAATGCTTCAGGGATTCCGGACTGGAGCAGATTCGTTTGCCACGAAGACCTAGGCTGTAGGGAAGGGACCGTTTGATGTGGAATGGGTGGCAGCTGTCGTAATGGAGGTACTGTTGCTTGTTGGTGGGTTTGATGTGGACGGACGTGTGAAGCTGGCCATTGGACAGGTGGAGGTCAACATCAAGGAAAGTGGCATGGGATTTGGAGTAGGACCAGGTGAATCTGATGGAACCAAAGGAGTTGAGGTTGGAGAGGAAATTCTGGAGTTCTTCTTCACTGTGAGTCCAGATCATGAAGATGTCATCAATAAATCTGTACCAAACTTTGGGTTGGCAGGCCTGGGTAACCAAGAAGGCTTCCTCTGAGTGACCCATGAATAGGTTGGCGTATGAAGAGGCCATCCTGGTACCCATGGCTGTTCCCTTTAATTGTTGGTATGTCTGGCCTTCAAAAGTGAAGAAGTTGTGGGTCAGGATGAAGCTGGCTAAGGTAATGAGGAAAGAGGTTTTAGGTAGGGTGGCAGGTGATCGGCGTGAAAGGAAGTGCTCCATCGCAGCGAGGCCCTCGATGTGCGGGATATTTGTGTATAAGGAAGTGGCATCAATGGTTACAAGGATGGTTTCTGGGGGTAACGGATTGGGTAAGGATTCCAGGCGTTCGAGAAAGTGGTTGGTGTCTTTGATGAAGGATGGGAGACTGCATGTAATGGGGTGAAGGTGTTGATCTACGTAGGCAGAGATACGTTCTGTGGGGGCTTGGTAATCAGCTACAATGGGGCGGCCGGGATGATTGGGTTTGTGAATTTTAGGAAGAAGGTAGAAAGTAGGGGTGCGGGGTGTCGGTGGGGTCAGGAGGTTGATGGAGTCAGGTGAAAGGTTTTGTAGGGGGCCTAAGGTTCTGAGGATTCCTTGAAGCTCTGCCTGGACATCAGTAATGGGATTACCTTGGCAAACTTTGTATGTGGTGTTGTCTGAAAGCTGACACAGTCCCTCAGCCACATACTCCCGACAATCAAGTACCACGGTCGTGGAACCCTTGTCCGCCGGAAGAATGACGATGGACCGGTCAGCCTTCAGATCACGGATAGCCTGGGCTTCAGCAGTGGTGTTGTTGGGAGTAGGATTAAGGTTTTTTAAGAAGGATTGAGAGGCAAGGCTGGAAGTCAGAAATTCCTGGAAGGTTTGGAGAGGGTGATTTTGAGGAAGAGGAGGTGGGTCCCGCTGTGACGGAGGACGGAACTGTTCCAGGCAGGGTTCAATTTGGATAGTGTCTTGGGGAGTTGGATCATTAGGGGTAGGATTAGGATCATTGTCCTACACTGTGACGCATTCTATGTGGGAATGACCAGCAACAAACTGTCCATTCGCATGAATGAACACAGGCAGACAGTGTTTGTTGGTAATGAGGATCACCCTGTGGCTAAACATGCCTTGGTGCACGGCCAGCACATCTTGGCACAGTGTTACACCGTCCGGGTTATCTGGATACTTCCCACTAACACCAACCTATCCGAACTCCGGAGATGGGAACTTGCTCTTCAATATATCCTCTCTTCCCGTTATCCACCAGGCCGTTTTGGTTGTGAAATCTTGAATTTTGTGTTTATGTTTGTGTGTCTATTGACCTGCCAGCACTTTCGTTTGGTAAGTCACATCATCTTTGTTTTTAGATATATTTTTCCAACGTGGAATGTCTCACTCTGTTGTATTCATCACACAAAAGGGTCATCATGGCAAGAGAAGACTGTTTTGAGTGTTGGAAACAGTGGCAGTGGCAAAAATGAGAGGCAGAAGGTGGACAAAGATAGAAAAACGGAAGAAAAGCAGGGGGGAAAGTTCGGAAAAGTCAGAAAAATTCACACGAAAATCGTGAGAATAGTAGGCAATGCAGCGTAGCACTATGTTCCACAATGTTCACTACTCAGAAACAATTATGCCTGCACCAGCAGGATGCAATGAGTAGGCGAGAACTTCTTGCCACAAGAGTGGTCTATATGATTTAAAAATGATTGGAAAAGATAAAGAAAACCAGTAGGGAAAGTCATGAAAGAAGGCAAAATTTTAAAAAACTAGCCAGGCAGAAAGAGGAAGTCACAGGAGATAATGTAAGTTCTTTGCTTGACAAATAAAGTAATGCAGGAGACGGCAGTAAAAGTCGATCAGAGCGGTTTGGCGAAAAATAAACACACAAGAATGTGAAAGAATTGTGTATGAACAGGGTAAGTGGAGGGTAGGAAAGACAATAGCTGTCAAATTGGGAAATAAATTGGCGATAGACAATTGTGAGAAGACCATGCAGTGTAGTGAACTGTAGGCAAATTCGTAAATAACAGTGAATTTCTTATATGCAAATTGGCAAATAACAATGGCCCCATCTACGTGCACAAAAACCGGTACTAGAAAAGATGTAGGGACAAAGTGTTGATTAATGTGGGGAATACAGAAAATAAATGGTGAGACTACTAGCACAAAAGGTAGAAAAAAGACAGTAGTTGAACAAGACAGACAACGATGAAGACTGACAATCTGGCAGTTTCCGGCGACTGTAGGAAACCGTGTGGTGCTGGTGTGCAAGACTCACACGTCCACTTCATCATTGGAGGTGCTTTGCCGATCTTCTTTTCAGGATAGCCGGCTGCGTCGATTTCCCCAAAATCTTCTCCGAAGATTTGATGCTGTTTGAAGGAAGTTTCTCTACTCCTAAAATGATTCCATACACTCCAGATACTTTTAAATCAATCCCACTATATTTTCACTTCCACAAACAGAACATCACACAACAGTTTTCACATAAATGAATCATATTTCATAAGCCCAATGACTCATGGTCCATCAGAAACTATTAAGTACTTTTACAATAAATACAGTTCCATAAATCTCTCAAAGTTCTCAAGTCCACTATCAGCATCTCTAGAGATTCCGTAAGTAAGTGTCTTTTTCTTTTCTTATAACATAATTCAGCTGTTCACAATAATGACTGATGTAGCACCGTCACAGAGTAAGGCATGCTTGCTCCTTGTGCTGGGCATGTAGCTTCTGTGGTAAGTAAGGCAATCCCTTGCCCGCATCGATCAACCGTCCACGTTGTAGCATTCTCTTGATACACGTCCACCCTGCGCACACAGAAAACTGGCGTGAGGTAGACACTCTCCCGTCTCTTCCTCTTGTACGTAAAATACTGGGTCTTCGAGACGGTGGAAAGCCGAGGGTTTCTAGAATTTGTGTCGAAATTCTTGAGGCACTACAACAAGAGGGTTACATAAGAAGGAATGATGGCCACATGGGCTAATATAACAATGGAAATGACCAGTTATTTACAATATAATGTAAATTTCAAAATTTTAAAAATGGCTGAAGCAGCAACTGTTGAAAATCTTCACAGTAAATGAAAACAGCCAAATAGTTGCAGGATAAAGATTTATTGAAATCCTTGATCATGGTTTCGGTATGTCTAAATATACCTTCTCTTTGTAATTATGCTGTACAAATGGAGGTGATATTTTAATTTTAACTACTGATGACACCCTTGGCACAATTGTTTTATGTATCTCCACTGCAGGATGTGATTTTAGTGTTGTTTGCTTCTGATGAAGGTATATTTAGATATACCAAAACCGTAGTCAAGGATTTCAATAAATCTTTGTCCTGCAACTGTTTGGCTGTTATAATTTACTGTGAATAATGTAAATGGATAGATAAAAAAGTCTACTCACCAAGCAGCAGCAGCAGGGGAACACACAAATGCTATTTTAGGGGTTTTGTGAAGTATCCTCAAATTTTGACAGTTGGGAGTATCTTTAGTGATTTGCATGGAGTATGCACTGATGAACCAAAACATTGATTGAATTTCGCTGGTGGCATTGCAGGCACATGACACAATACAGAAAGCATATATGCAGAACATAGTTGAATTGGGAATCATTCTAGTGTGACAAGAAGGGCTGCAAATAGAAAAATACTCTGACCTAAGGGGCTTTGACAATGGACAAATTTTGATGGCCCAACATCTGGTAACAAGCATCTCGGGTAAGATGCTTGTCTGCCTTTAGAGAGCTATTGTTTTTAGTCTATCAGAAATTGTCGAAGGATGGTGAAACCGCTGGTAGGCAACACCTCATCACAGAACTTGGTGTGCCCACTGTAAAGCAGAATAGGCATTGATATGGCACGGGCATAATTGTTTCTGAGTAGTGAACATTGTAGAACATAGTGCTATGCAGCAGATAACCCTTACACGTTCCCATGTTAAAACAATGACATCAGCATTTATGATTACAGTGGGCACGGAATTATTAAGCTTGGACTGTAGGGCAATGGTAATGGGCCATCTGGTCAGATTAATCACATTTTTTGCTACTCAAAGTATATGTACGTGACTGAGTGCACTGTCCTCCAAGAGAACGGCTAGTCAAAACATGCACTTCGCAGGCCGGTCGGAGCAATATAATGCTTATGAGGATGTTTGTGTCATCCCTAATGGTGATGGTATCTTCCATCAGGATAATTGCCCATATCACTAAAGCAAAACTGTGCTTCAGTGGTTTAACCTTCCATTAACACACATCAACTTCCATGACATTACTAGTCACAATGTATCTCCTGGATGCATGTAACAATTTTTGCGTTTGAGTAAATTAAAAAAAAAAAAGAATACCATTCTTGTTATTGGTGCATATTTGACATACACAGAACTGAACATCAGCCTCATTACATTTTAAAATTAACATCAATAGTTAACATAAAGTGATGCAGAAATGTAGTAAATAGTTATACCAATAGATTTGAGTTACTTATAAATTTAAGTAAATTATTGAATTAATCAGTATGAATCTCGGCGTCTCGATTGCTCCATAAGATAGACAATCTTCACAAACTATTTTTGCCTGTTTTTGTAAACGAAGGTGTTTACTGCATTTTTTACATGCATACTTGCTGAGGCAAGGTGTTTTTTTTCCTGCTTCCAAAGAAAATTCAAAGTTTTCTTGCCACAGTATTTTGGGTTTGTATTTTACCAATACTGACTGTATATCAACTGGTAGTTTTGTAATGAGTGCTCATCTTTTGAACTGATCTTCCAGTAGAGTCGGGGTCAAAGCTTTGAGCTACTAAAGCCCATCTCAATATTTATTCTTGTTTCCTAAGAATATTACTCTGGAGCTTATGCCTACAACATATAGTGTTACGGGAAAAAATAACCATAGGCTACCTCCTTGTTGATGTAGCTACATTGTAGGTTGCACAGAGTTTGTCAACTACATCAGCTCGAGATTTGATGTCATGATAGTGAAGTGTAATTTCTGGTTTCTTCTCTAATCTTTCTGATGTCACACTTGATAATACATGCATACCCCAAAGGAGGACCGCAGTTTTCCCTTTTTTGGGACATGTGAAACATGTTTTTTGGCTTTGGTGTAGCCAAATTCACTGTCATATTGCTGCCTACCCTTTGGGAATAAGAAATGTGAGTGCACTTCCTTCTTGTTTTTTCTAACTGTGCCTGCAAAAGACAAACTTCTTTCCTGCAGGTCCCTCACTGATTCCAAACTAGTGAACCAATTATTCACCGTAATGTTCCTATCAGTCCCATATATTGCCTCCTCAAATCTCAGAACTACTAATTTGACAGGGATAGTTCTGAAACGGACCTTGTGGTTGTAGTTCACAATATATCTCCATGTTGTAAGTATAATGCAGCTTAGAATCACACAGACAAAAGATATTTATGCCATATTTAGATGGTATGAACTGATGGAGCCCACACCAGCCTCGAAATGCTGTTCATCAATAGTGATGTTTTAACCGAGGGAGTAACTTGTTTTGCAGTTACTCACAAACAAGGTAAACATTTCTGTCACGGTAGCTAGTTTGCCTGTTTTGCGCTTGCCTTGAGGTGCCATAGTCTAAACAAATGCATCTCATTAGAAATCGGAAAGGTTTTTCTACTATATCTGTGTGTACACAATCAGCCCAACTTTCGAAAAAATTCCCTTTGAAATTGGTTATGCTGCAGTTGGTATTTTTCACAATTACATGTAGCACATCATCATTGATGAAAAGGCCCCAGCAGTCAAATCCAGTTACAATAAAACCCCAAATTAAGGAACCCACTTTTAACCCTTAACTGCCCAAATTTTTCAAAATTGGATATTTAAATTTATTTTCAATTTTTTGACTTCTTTTGCATCTAAGTAGTGCATATAAGCTATTATTTGACTCTTCTCGGTCTTAGATTGTCTGTAAAATAATGTGTCCATATGGACACGCTGGGCACTCAGATGCATATTTGAAATATTTTCTGTGATATTGAAATACATTTGAAGATATGTTTTATTAATCAGATTTTTAATACAAGTAAGGCAAAATCTGAACAAAATAATTCTTACAAACCAATTTATAACACCATACACAAAATAATTCACAATCATTTGCTTTACTGTCTTTCATGGTACACTTCAAAGCATTCTAGACACAGTCCTACATCACATTTTCCACATTTTGAGTGAACAGCTGATGATTTCTGTTTGCAGTACAAACCTACACATCTTCACTTCTTCTGAGTTTTCTATACCATCATATATGATATCACTTGGAACACGCGATTTGTATCCACAGATAGGACTGATAGACGGGCTGCCTGATCCTTTTACGGGATTCATATATCTTTTTAGGTAAACTTGTACATTTTCTCTTCTGAATTCAGGTTGAGTAGTCCTAGCTCCAGTTCCTTTCTTCAGCTGCCACACATTATGCACAGATATGTCAATCAGCCAAGAAAGTAAAGCCCAGTACCACTTCTTGTTTCGAATGTTTATTCTGCACATGGCAATGTTTTCATCCATCCTATCCACTCCTCCCATGTGTTTATTATAGGCTGTGATAATTTGACGACGTTGTACGTGAACTGTCTTCTTCTCCTTTGCGGAATATCTTTTCACAAATGATACACGTTCAACTCCTTCACAGGTAGAAGCTACAGTAACCACTGAATTGTCCACCCATTTTGTGACTATAACACCATCATCCTTGCAAAGTGAGGATTCAAAATACCCCCTTTCCTTTTTAACTAGCGCTTTCTTTGAGGAAATTGGGCACGATTTGGGAACTCTGTTTTCTCTGATAGTGCCTGTTGCTCCATAGCCCTTTTCTCTCAGGTATGACAGAACAGAAAAACCTGTAAATAGGTTGTCAAAGAAAAAGGGGAATGGCAGCCTCTTTACATCCAGTGTCAAATCATCTATCATCTGAACGAGTGGGGCAGTAGCCTTACCAAACTGTGCTTCATATACTGCATTTGGATTGGGTGGTTTTACTTGATAAAAGGAAAAATTTACCAGATATCCAGAAGTAGTGCATAAACACCATGCTTTATATCCAAATCGTATCGGTTTCCCCCTGATAAATTTCTTGAAAGAGTGTTTCCCAAAATATTTTATCATTGATTCATCGTAAGATAGATGTTGCTGAGGAACAAACTGCTTATTACATTTGTCTCTTACTATTTCAATGTTGTGTTGTTGTTGTTGTGGTCTTCAGTCCTAAAGGATCTAATCTTCCACATCTTGTCCTTTTCATCAAATTTGTTATTGTCGTTACAGTGCAGAATCTAAGAATTTGTTCAAAACGATTTCTCCTCATGGCATTGCATACAAAATCGTTTCGTGTGTCTAAATTGGAATCCCAGTATAACCTCTTATTAGGGAGAGAGTTATAACTACTTAGAATGAGGATCCCCCGAAAACACCTCATTTCTTCACAAGTTATGTTAGGATTTGGAAAGTTCTTGAAAAGTGCATTGTTGTTTGACTCATCAACTCGGAATTGTATCAGATCGTCATCAAAGAATAATTCGAAAATTTCCACTGCAGACTTATCAACATATGTCTCAAAGCATGGATCAGGAAAAGACTTCAAATTTGAAATTAGTGCACCATGAACCCAGGTTTTTTGCATATTTCTGTTCCTGTAATCTATATATCTGAAATCTGTTTCTGTGTGTGTGTGTCTGTTAATCTTATTTCAGATTCATCCCGGAGTTGTCTAGGATTGAGATTATCTGCTATTCCTCCTCCATCCTCATCACCCGAATTCTCACCTATGAGGACTGCTGGATCAGGGGCGTGATGTAAATTCCATCAGCCTGAGGAGCATTTGAATCCTCAAACAGGATGTCTAAAACATCCTGCACAGTCAAACCAGGATCTAAAGATTCTGCCAGATCTCTGTTATGAAAAGAGAAAAAGAAACGAAATCATTTTTGACCCTGCAACTGCCCAGCGTGTCCATAAGGACACGGCTGAAATAATCACTTCATAAACAGAAAGTGAATCGACGGATAACAACTTTTCTCAAATGAAAATCTCTATAAACATATTTAGATATACTGCAAACAATTTCACATGCCAGAATGAAGAAGTTCTTTACGAAACATTACTTACTTTACATCAACATGCTCCATTGCAGACGTCAAAGCACTCCCTAAAATACAGGCTTTCACAATCACAGTGTAAATGGTAACAATGAAGTGTTAACACAATGTACGTAAAATTCAAACCCTCCCTGCAAACAATATGTGACTGCCAACGCTAAAAATAATTGTAAGCCAACAATGAAGGAAAAACAAAACTAGTCAACAATTGTGTCCATATGGACACACTGGGAAGTTAAAGGTTAACAAATATTTCCATCGGTCCCAGTGGAACTCCCATAAGAACAATTTATTTCTCTTCTCTTTTAATAAAACTGACTTTGAGAAAAAGTCGTTTTAAGGAGTAAACATTAAGCATTTTGCAAATTAAAATCCAGTTTTTATGTAATTCCTAATGTTTTCAACTAAGTTTCTAATATATTTCCATTTCACACAGATCATATTTTTGTTATGTGATGCAGTAAATAGTAATTGATTCAGGTGGTCTACATGTACCTTGAGTACAATAAAAAACTCGATTTCCCTTGTAGCGATACCGGCAGCTGCGTTGAATGAATCAGAAACCGATTTCTATGAGACTTGGGTCACATTCTCTGATGTCACAGTCACTGAGGCTTCAAACCAGGAAAAGTGTAATTGTTTATTTACTGAAATGTCAAAGTTATCAATTTTTCTTTTGTAAAGTTCTGGCCCGCAAATGTAGAAAGCTTATAATTAAGTAAAAGCTGACAATCATGCACGATGTTGATTGCGATCTTGACATTAAATTTTTCCAGCATGGTAAAGAAGTATGATTTTGTGCCGTCCACATGTGTGGCATATTTAAAATTAAGGAAGCTTTCTTAAATGCCAGAGCTAATGATTCCTGTGGCTCCAAAAAGGAACAACCCCTCTAAAGTGGTTTCAAGGACTGAGAAGTGAAAGCTTTCTCATAAACAAAAAAATACTGCAAGAGAAAGCTCGTGAAATTACTCTGAAGTTTTTTTTTTAAGTGCGTGGAAAGGCTGGTTAAATTGTTTTGAAAAATATCATAATCTGTCTTTTCAGTGTACAAGTCGAGAAAGTGAGGATATGGTCATAGAAAGTCTAAACTATTGGGAGAACATTAGATAACCACGACTGATAATGGTTATCAGCCCAGATAATTCTCAGGTGTTTCCAAAACATAAAAATGCTTTTTTGTACTTCGGAGTACAACAACAGCCCCTGAAGACACCAGTAATCTTTACGACTTATTCAGGTGTTTAGATGCCAAGAAGTGGCAGCAAGAAATAAAATTGTACGT
The DNA here is from genome assembly GCF_021461395.2 of Schistocerca americana. Classification (NCBI taxonomy): domain Eukaryota; kingdom Metazoa; phylum Arthropoda; class Insecta; order Orthoptera; family Acrididae; genus Schistocerca; species Schistocerca americana. The sequence continues at coordinate 126,868,629 of NC_060121.1, forward strand.
CTTAATTGACCTGTGCCCTGTGCATCCCAAGAAAACACCATTCCTGAGGAATTTAAATGTTGTATTCGTTTCCCGAACTGCACAAATCATCTGCAGCCTCTGGACCCGGGAATAAAGCACACTGTTAAAGCCAAATACAGAGTACGAGCAGTGTAGAAGTCTTACTTCATTTTTTGGGAGAAAGAAAGGAAGTGATGAGACTCAGTGTTGTACAGGCCATGCATATGTTTTTTGCTGCCTGCATGCAACATTCCAGGACATTGTTTGTTGTGATGATGACATCCTGACTTCCATACCAGAGATTGATAGCTATGCAAGGAATTAATAAGGGTAGTAATTTCTTTTTCCTCTTTTGATTTACATAAATCAATTCTAACTTAACTTTAATATGCTGGAAGGACAAAAGAAACAAGACTAACTGATAAGAAAAGGATGTTAGTCATTATGTAATTAAATGGCACTTATATCACGTAAACTTGCTTGAATTATGAATGTGGATCACTCCTTCCATTATGCTGGCAAAACCCCTATTTAAGAAAAAAACACTTGGGTCCACAGAGATTCGTTAAATAGGGGTTTTACTGTATATTTCATGCATTCCCCACACCTTCCATTTCTTCACTTTCCTGCACTTCATTATTTCCTCTCTTCATAAACTTCATGATCCGTATCTGATTTTGAAGATCTTTCTTCAGCCGTGTCTTTAGATTTAATATTGTTTATACAAAGTGATTATGGGTGGGTACCTTGTCATCCAAAAAGAAGGTGATGTGCCTCTTTAAAATCCTTAGTTTTCTCTAAACCTTTACCGATTTTCAAAGCTAGGGTTTGTTGTAACAACGAGATGTATGCTCATTTACCATACGGTAACAGGACTTCCGGCTTGAACATGCTGTAAACAGTGCTATTGTTGCATTCGATTGTGGTGAAAAGTTTGGTATGATGTATCTGAAGACATAATATGATACACGTGCTGATGCCTGTGTCGTTTGTGATCTCAGCATTATCAAGAAAAGGCTGAAACTTCTGTGAAACAATAACAAAGGTACGATGCAGGGTGTCCTGGGGCAGCAAGCACTTACCTCAGTTGATTGCAGTAATGATGAACAGTCCATGAATCCCACAGATATATATGTAACTACAAAAGGGTTGAGGAGCATGATAGTGCACTCACTTTGGTGTCTTTGGCACCAAATTTGCCTGATCTGACTCCAGTGAACTTACCTGGGACACTATTGGTTGCTAGCTCCACACTCACAAAAACACCAGATCGTAATTTGCAGGAATTACATGGTCTGTGTATCGACACCTGGTGCCACATACCTCTGGAAATATCCAAAGACTTTTCAAATCTATGCTATCCAGAATTGCTGCTTCGTTGCATTCCAAAGGTGGGGCATTACAGTGTTAAATGGGTGGTTATAATATTTTGGCAATGTATGATCATTAGTTACAACTAAAATAAATTTATAACAACAGTTTTTCTTCCGTAAACATAATGGCAGTGGATGCTGTGTTACATTCTGTGACAGCTTTTTGACATTTTCATACCTGCCAACTCACCCGATTTAGGAGGGAGATTTTTCCTGGCCATTGATCAGAAGTCCTTTGCTGATTAGTCATTTTTAATTGATATATGTCTTGAAGTTTACAGAAATTGTGAAGCCGCACATGAGCTGTATATAGATTGTTATTTTTACTCATTCCTCTGCATTTTTGTAGAATGTATACTCGTATTGCTCAGTGTTGTGCTCTGTTTGGAGTTGTACGTGTGTTTTGTCATTGTGCTTAAGTGAAGTCACTTATTATTCAGCATTTTTATAATCAGTGTCAATCATTAAGAGTGAATGATTAAAATCAGAGAACATCCCAACCTAGTAGCAATTACCTGCACTATGTGATAGAAAAGGGTTATGCAATCAAGATTTTGTATAACAATAATGAAAATCCGTGTATGGAAAAATATGCAAAATAGTACCAGTAGCAGACTCGTGCCTGGTCCACAGAAACACACTATAGAAAACAGTTAACACAAGTTAAAGAAGTTGAAAATAAGATGATTAAAACTTATGGTTGAAGTGTTACAATGGAAACAAATGGTAGGTTAATTGTATTCTATTATGTGTTTCTGTGCACCACGAACCATTCTTCTATAGATAAATTGTTGCCTTTCTGTTCTTCTGTGAATCAATATTTTGGTTAGTTCTAGTGTTTTCATTTGCATTTTCACAGCCTTTATATAGCTTTTCGATGTCAAAGGGAAAGACATCAATTGTCTTGAGATTATACTGAAAATAGATTTCAGTCATATCCAAGCTGAAAGCTTTCATGTGACATGTTCGTTACAAGAGTTACTCTCAGCAGTTTAAAGCATTTTGTTATGTTGTGCTGCTTATTTGTATATACTATTGCAAATCAGTATGTCTGTATACACTATTGCAGATTTCTTTGTATTCACATTTCTATCATTTCTCTCATTTTATGTCTTGTTTTCACATTTAGTTAAACATATATGTAATAAAGTGTTCCAGGACATTTTTTTTGGGGGGGGGGGGGGGGGGGGGGGGGGTAAAATGTCCATTTTATTAATTCGTAGAATTTGGGGAAACACAGTTTTATTTCCTGTATTCTGCATGAAAGCCCGCATATTTATTCATATTGCTTATCTGATACAGATAAGTTTCTAAACTTTCATTTTAATTTGGGTGATTTGTTGACTCAGAAAAATCTGATCTGACTGAAATGTGTTATCACAATTATGAATGCTAATTATGCAGCCAGTGGATGATTGTTATAGTGACAGGTTAGCTTCTATGTTAACAGCATAATCTTGAGCAATTTTTAGACATTTTCCGTTATTCTATGTTTATATAGTTAAACTATAAAGTTTGTTTTACATATTTGTGTGTTGCAAATGCCATACTTGGTGATAATTTGATGAATTTGCTGCAGTTTGTCACAATTGTAGTAATAATATTAATAATAATACTTATTATTTTAAGGAAAATTGATCTTTTTGGGGATAGAGTCCTGTTTGTTATGTACTCTAAGTCTGGAGATAGACACAGAACAGGTTATAGCAGATGATAATACCCCAAATGAAAAGTAGATTGTGTTGCATGAATGTATTTAGAAAAGTTTTTTTTATAAATACATGATTGTCATGGATGTTTCAGCTCTCTGGTCAAAAGCAGCAGATCAAATTAACCTTGAAAACACCTGGGTCAAACCCTGCAGCACCTGCAAAACGGACTGTTACTGGTCTTCCAGAGCTCCCAGAACTAAACTTGGTTCGAAGAGGTAAGCCAGCATTGTTGTAACAAAAGTATTATTGCTTGATATAAATTTTAATTACCTTTTCATTTTAGTATCTGTTTTTCCTTAACTCCACACTGTTGTGGATTGGAAATAGCCTGAAATGGTGGTTGGTTAGATTACAGTGCAGTCTATAATTTTTCTAAGTTTCTAGTAAATAATTCCACTTTTACGTTTCTTTATTCAGTGCAGTGAGTTACATCTTCCTCAAGCAGCATTATTTCATGATTTTTTTTTTAAAAAAATTATTGTTTGTTTGGGAAGGGGATTAGAGAGCTACAATATCTTGGCTATGTAGTTTTCTTGCATACAAACAGTCATATGGTGGTCTTTCTCAGCATATTGCAATACGTGGAGGCAGTCTGCATGCCTGTTTTGTTATGTGTGCTTCAAATGTGGATCTTGCTTTCTTATTAAGACATGTGGCATCTATTTGTTCTTTAAATCAGTTCTGAAAATATCTACTTCTTAGGCAAAGTTTGGCCAACATAATGCTATGGTAATACGATAAATGGAAAATAGTTGTAAAACAACCATAATTGTTTTTGGAGAAGATAGCAAAAAATCGATAAGAAAACTCTTTAAAACAACAGTGTGTAATATAGGGTTGGACAAGTGGCCAAAATATGAAAGAACAGCTAGTTGAAAGACGAAAAAGTCTCCATTTTTTTGCCTTACAGTGTTGTTTATTCTGCTGATATAGTTCAAAGATCTCACTTGATAATGTACTGCCGATTTGTGGGCGAGAAGAAAATAATGGAAGAACTATTGTTTTCTAAAAAGGTGGAAGCACCATCAAAAGGTCTGATGTATCTTCTGCCATTAATGAATTTTTGGTTAAAAGTGTTTTGTTTTGAGACAGAGTTATGGAAATTCATACTGACTGAGCACCAGTCATATTAGGTTCATGTTCTGGGTTTGTAAATATTGCATAAGAAAACAAAAATCCAGTTTTATTGGCTGTCACTGTATGTTCCACAGACAAGCCCAGCTTCTAAAACTTGTCCTAAGAAACTTAAAATTGCACTGAAAGTGGCTGTCAGTGTGGTTATTCAAGTGAAGTCAAGTGCTGTGCTGTGATACTTACTTTTGTTGGAGTCCTATATGATGATCCCAATGCTGAACACCAATATTTAATGTCTCATACACAAGACACTGGTTTTTGGAGGACAGTATATGTAGTAGGCTTTGTGAATTGAAAGCAGAGGTAGAACTGTTTCTTTTGAGTCAAGGGAAAGCTGAACTTCGTAATTCATTCTCTGATAACAGCTTTATATATTTCCTAGCATACCATGCAGATTGCTTTGAAACCCTGAATAATCTGAATTTGAAACTACCAGGTAGAAACACCATAATAATGGAAAAGACACAGCTACGGAAGTATTGCCTGGATGCTCCCGTTACTAACTTTTCATCATTCCCTCGATTCAGTGAACTTCTAGATAGACAACAGTACGATGTCAACGAATTGAAAGTTATCATCAGTGAATATATGGAACAGCTTCAAGAAGAGGTCAGACTTTATTTTCAACATTTGTCTTCAGAAGACTGGCTGGGCAAATTAGCAAGCTCATCTTTCATAATTTATGTGCAGGCTCTTCCTCGTGAAATACAAGAGGATGCAGTTGAATTGAAATGTGAAGAACAGATCCACCAAATGGGGTTGGAAAAAATGGTTTCCTCCTCATTTACACAGGTGTGGGAAAGGAAAAAGTTATCATGTTATCATCTACATAGCTGTGTTAAAGACTGGATTCTCAACACTAGACATCATGAAAACAAAACACTGCAGTTGCTTGAACATGGAGATTGAGCTTAGATGGGCTTTAACTAATTTGAAACCAAACATTCAGGAGCTGCTTAAAGAAAAACAATTTCAACCATCTCATTGATGTTCTGAATTTTCTTGTGACCTTCTGCACATAAAATAATGTTAGATGTGAAAAGTGTTGTTAAAGTCAAACTGTATCATTAGGAATGCAAGTAAGACATAGACATGTCTGTTTCATCCACAAAGTCCTTTGAAAAACTATAGATTTGTATTACTCTACATTTGATAACTCTCTTCAGCTAAACTTTGGATTGCAAATTATTGTCAAATAGAGTTTCTCAAAAGAAGCAAAAAATAATAATAAATAAAATAAACAAACAAACACAGGGGACCATAAGATATTCTGGGATTGCAAAGGGGGCACCTGTTAGGAAAAGTTGGGAACCACTGTTCTAAAGAGTCATATCTACATAGCAGCATGTTGTCGTATACATACCTGTGTGTAAGACTGGATTATCAACACTAGCCATCATGAAAACAAAACACTGCAGTTGCCTAAACAAGAAGATTGAGGTTAGATATGCTTTAACTATTTTTAAGCCAAACCAAACAAAACAAACACTCTCACAGACTCTCGTGTGTTCTGTGAGTATTCTTCAAGTCATTCTGACACAATTTAGGAGGCATGTTGTAAGTGAACAAAAGACATGACAGGACTCTGGAATCCTGTAGTACTCAGTGAGAAGTGGTGGCAGGCATATCAGGTTCTCATATCATTATTAAGCAGGCCTCCACCATCCAACTGAACAATGCCCTACAGGCCTTGTATGTTTTTTTAACTTCTTCTACATCTACATCTACATCTATACTCCGCGAGCCACCTTACGGTGTGTGGCGGAGGGTACTTATTGTACCACTATCTGATCCCCCCTTCCCTGTTCCATTCACGAATTGTGCGTGGGAAGAACGACTGCTTGTAAGTCTCCGTATTTGCTCTAATTTCTCGGATCTTTTCGTTGTGATCATTACGCGAGATATATGTGGGCGGTAGTAATATGTTGCCCATCTCTTCCCGGAATGTGCTCTCTCGTAATTTCGATAATAAATCTCTCCGTATTGCGTAACGCCTTTCTTGAAGTGTCCGCCACTGGAGCTTGTTCAGCATCTCCGTAACGCTCTCGCGCTGACTAAATGTCCCCATGACGAATCGCGCTGCTTTTCGTTGGATCATGTCTATCTCTTCTATTAATCCAACCTGGTAAGGGTCCCATACTGATGAGCAATACTCAAGAATCGGACGAACAAGCGTTTTGTAAGCTACTTCTTTCGTCGATGAGTCACATTTTCTTAGAATTCTTCCTATGAATCTCAACCTGGCGCCTGCTTTTCCCACTATTTGTTTTATGTGATCATTCCACTTCAGATCGCTCCGGATAGTAACTCCTAAGTATTTTACGGTCGTTACCGCTTCCAATGATTTACCACCTATGGCATAATCGTACTGGAATGGATTTCTGCCCCTATGTATGCGCATTATATTACATTTATCTACGTTTAGGGAAAGCTGCCAGCTGTCGCACCATGCATTAATCCTCTGCAGGTCCTCCTGGAGTACGTACGAGTCTTCTGATGTTGCTACTTTCTTGTAGACAACCGTGTCATCTGCAAATAGCCTCACGGAGCTACCGATGTTGTCAACTAAGTCATTTATGTATATTGTAAACAATAAAGGTCCTATCACGCTTCCCTGCGGTACTCCCGAAATTACCTCTACATCTGCAGATTTTGAACCGTTAAGAATGACATGTTGTGTTCTTCCTTCTAGGAAATCCTGAATCCAATCACAAACCTGGTCCGATATTCCGTAAGCTCGTATTTTTTTCACTAAACGTAAGTGCGGAACCGTATCAAATGCCTTCCTGAAGTCCAGGAATACGGCATCAATCTGCTCGCCAGTGTCTACGGCACTGTGAATTTCTTGGGCAAATAGGGCGAGCTGAGTTTCACATGATCTCTGTTTGCGGAATCCATGTTGGTTATGATGAAGGAGATTTGTATTGTCTAAGAACGTCATAATACGAGAACACAAAACATGTTCCATTATTCTACAACAGATTGACGTAAGCGAAATAGGCCTATAATTATTCGCATCTGATTTATGACCCTTCTTGAAAATGGGAACGACCTGCGCTTTCTTCCAGTCGCTAGGTACTTTACGTTCTTCCAGCGATCTACGATAAATTGCTGATAGAAAGGGGGCAAGTTCTTTAGCATAATCACTGTAGAATCTTAAGGGTACCTGTCTGTGCCTTGTGCTGATGTGTAATGTGAGCTGTCAGTCTGGATAATTTATCTCCATGTGTACCGCGGCAGTGTTGCTGAGCCTATGTTCTCTGTTGTACACCTCACAAGTTATTAACAGACAATGGGAACTCTAGGATGGAATAATGGTAATATTATAAAAAGGATAGACTGCCACTCACCATATAGCGGAGATGATGAGTCACAGGTAGTTACTGAAAAGGACTGTCAAACAAGTAAGCTTTCGGCCTAAAAGGACTTCATCAGAATTAGGCAAAACACACACACACACACAGTGTCTCAGGCTGCCGAGGCCAGACTCAAGCCTCAGCAGCCGGAGACTGTGGTCATGTGTGTGTGAGTGAGTTGTATTTGTATTGGCGTATGTGCATGTATGTTTTGTCTAATTCCAATGAAGGCCTTGGCCGAAGGCTTACTTGTTTGACAATGTTTGTGTTGTGCCTATCTGTGACTCAACATCTCCACCGTGTGCTGTGAAGCAGTCTGACCTTTTCACAGTATTGTCACTAATTATTATAAAATTGGAGATATGGATAATTCATACAGCATGTTAATCAGTGGAATAGAATCTCCCAACATTCCAACAAAAAATGTGCAGAATTAAAATTCAGCTCACAGGATACAGAAAATGAATAAGGCTGTATTTTTGAATGGAAAGGGCATACTATTTCAAAGTTTGTTCACAGTAGACAGACGGTAAAATCAGGTATTTCAGCAAAATTGACAGTTATTTGGAACAAGTGTCTTGTTGTTCTATAGTTTCATGATTTTCCATCATGACATTACTTGCCTCTTTCACCTGCATCCGTCAGCCTTTCCCTTAACATGGTTGTTTGATGCAGCTCTCCATGCTACTCTATCCTGTGCAAGCTTCATCATCTGCAAGTAAGTTTGCGCCCTACATCACTTTGAATCTGTTTAGTATATTCATCTCTTGGTCTCTCTCTACGATTTTTACCCTCCATGCTGCCCTCCAGTACTAAATTGGTGATTGCTTGATGCCTGATGTCTGACCAACTGATCCTTTCTTCTGGTCAAGTTGTGCTGCCAATTCCTCTTCTCTCCAGTTCTATTTAGTACCTCCTCATTAGTTACGTGATCTACTCTTCTAATCTTCAGCATTCTTCTGTAGCACCATATTTTGAAAGTTTCTGTTCTCTTCTTGTCTAAACTATTTATCATCCATGTTTCATATCTATACATTGCTACACTCCATACATATTCTTTTAGAAAAGACTTCTGACACTTCAATCTATACTTGATGTTAACAAATTTAATGTATTTAACATAAGATTTTTAATATAGAGAATAATTATTTGTTTGAAAACAAATTTACAGTGCTACTGACTGAAATTGACAATGAGAATACATTAGGAAGAAATAGGCGATAATCTCTTTTTGTGAAGGTGTAGAGATTAATTTGGTGAGGGCATAGAAAAAGTCTAAAAGTTTCCTAAATATACTAATATACCTTTCACATACTTTCTCAATGATTGGTTTGTTGTGAAATGGTCTCCCTACATCACTCTTACGAGCAACAACTGTGTAAGAGTAAGACATGCAATAGAATATAACAGTTGCGATTTATTTCAGTGCGTGTTTATATTAGTAGACTGCAGATGTTCAGTTGATTAAACATAAGAGCAGACTGACTGACTTTCTATGACTCTCCATCACTACAACTGAACTTCAATCTCACTTATTTCTTAAAATTGCTCAAACTCTTACAACTTGTATTGAATTCCTCGTTTGAAGAGGAGATCCAAATAGCTCAATCTTTCTTGTACAAATTCTTCAAAACTTTTCTTTCACCATCCTCATTTTCTCTGAACAAAGGAGCTGCTGGTTCAACAAATTCAGTTGTAATAGTGTTTTGTTTTTAGGGGTGCATCAACTCTGCCATCTGCCATCCCAGATCCAAGAAAAGAAATGTTACTTAAGTATATATGAATTCTTTTGTGGCACACATTAGTTTTGATATAAAATCTGTTCTTTTGCCTCTTGTGATGTAATTGTGACATAAAATTTTTGCAAATATATATCTCAGATGCCAAATTTTACACTAATGCATGGAAGTATTCTAATTCCAAATTTTGAACAGATTACAATGATTTTAAGGGAAATACTAAGGAAACTAATCAAACTTTCGTCCAAAAGGATAAGAAAACTTTACAGCATATAAAACTTTCAAAATGGAAACTATTAATGACAGTTATTAGAAAGACAGACACATAATAAAAAAGAAAATGTAATAAAAACAGACAAAATGCCAGAGGAAAGTAAAACAGCAGTACATACCACAATGCCAGAGAAACAGAAAAGTGAGGTGGAAATAGAAGTGGAAAGGGAGAGGGAAAGACGGAAGGATGTGGGTTTTAAGGGAGAGGGTAAGGAGTCATTCCAATCCCGGGAGCAGAAAGACTTATCTTAGGGGGGGAAAAAGGACAGGTATACACTCGCTAGTGCGCGCGCGCGCGCGCGCACACACACACACACACACACACACACACACACACACACACACACACACACATTTGTAAAGGCAAAGAGTTTGGGCTCCCAAATTCTTTGCCTTTACAAATGTTTGCTTGTGTCTGTGTATGTGCGGATGGATATGTGTGTGCTGTGCGAGTGTATACTTGTCCTTTTTCCCCCCTAAGGTAAGTCTTTCCACTCCCAGGATTGGGATGACTCCTTACCCTCTCCCTTAAAACCCGCATCCTTTTGTCTTTCCCTCTCCTTCCCTCTTTCCTGATGAAGCAACCGTTTGTTGCGAAAGCTTGAATTTTGTGTGTATGTTTGTGTTTGTTTGTGTGTCTATCGACCTGCCAGCACTTTCGTTTGGTAAGTCACATCATCTTTGTTTATATATATATATATATATATAACTGTGAAAAAGCTTAGTTGTATGAAATTATTGTTTTCATAGTGGTGTACCAGTAGTATTATGAGATTGGACAGCTTTATTGAATGTATAGAGGATGCAGAGGAAAGAATTTGAACAGAATGTTGATGGAAGATATGTTTTCAGATCGAGCAGCGCCACCAATTATAGCAGGCCGGAAAAGACCAGCGGATACGCCATTGTCAGCAGAGTCAGTTTTAGCAGCCAAGGTTTGTAATCTTTGGCATAAGAAATTAGTTTTAAGAAATGAGATTGAGGGGTTGAAATCTCTTTTTGTTCTACTCTAGCAAAGCAAAGAAGTCAGATTTATCACAGATACCTTATGCGTTAGCTGTTTAAGCGTAACATTCCCTGTTAGTTTTACATTTAAATTAATATTGTTTTTTGTACTAATGTGCGATAGGCTTACTAAATGAATGTAAGTTATTCATTTCTACATCAGTTCACTATAGCAAAACCATGTGTAATAAAGAAAATTATTTAACAAGAAAGATCCATCAAACTTTAAAACTAAACAACTTCTGTCATTGACATTTGAGAGGATACTTAGCTACAAATCGGTTTCTTTAATAGTTGGTGGTCAGATCAGATAAGATTGTACCTTAATAAATAAAAGAAGTGATCAGCCTCCACCACTATAGTTTAATTTATTCAGTTCATAATTAATTTTTGTGGAATATTCTCCATAATCACAGTTGTGTAAATAATCGTAAAACTATTGATATGAATATAATAGAGGGAAACATTCCACATGGGAAAAATATATTTAAAAACAAAGGTGCTGTAACTTACCAAACGAAAGCGTTGGTATGTTGGTAGAGACACTATCAACATACCAACGCTTTTATTTGGTAAGTTACAGCATCTTTGTTTTTAAATATAATCATAAAACTATTTACTCAAGGCTGAAGAAAAGTCAATCCTCAGGGAAATGACTATTTTTATACCTCTCAGCAAAATTCTCAGATGATTTGACCATCCAAACCCAAGCATGCCATACTTACGTACTGTACATGCTGTCTAATGCTGTGTGAATGACAGACCAGTTTCCTAGTAGCGAATGTTCAACTAGTCAAAAATATGATGATGTGGCGTCATCTTTGGCTGCACATTTTACTGCAGGGAGTTGCTACAGTTATTTCTTTGACGATAAGTCTTAAGAGAGTAGCTTAACTATTTGCAGGACTGTATCGAATGGAAGATAATGTTCCAAAACTAGCTGTGACTTTAATAAATTAAACTACAGTGGCAGAGGGTGATCGTCCTTTTCTTATATTGTTGTTGCCATGGACCATCATGGTCCCACTTTTAAAAGATAGACTAGTTTATAAGTAAGCTTAGTTTTTCATGACTCTCATTAATGAGAGGTCTTTACTGATCTCAGTCTTTCTTGGATGCACATTTGACACCCTTGGTCAGCGCTGTACCAGAAAAGGTGAGGGTGTGGAGTGACACATTTTATAGATAGATGCAGCGGCAAGTAAGATGGGGTTGGACGTTTTAGCTGTTAGTGACATTCGGGTGAGGGTGAGAAAGACGAGGAAGTGGGAGAATACAAGGTTTACCTGTCATGAGTCAAAGCAGGAATAGCACAATGGGGTGTAGGGCTTTACATCAGGAAAGAAATGGAATCCAGCGTAGTTGCAGTAAGATACGTAAACGAACGACTGATGTGGATAGATTTGACAGTGTCTAGCAAGAAAATTAGGATTGTGTCAGTATATTCGCATTGTGAAGGGACAGATCAAGATAAGGTGGATAGTTTTTATGACGCACTCAGTGACATAGTTGTTAGAGTAAAGGACAAGGACAGTGTTCTGCTCATGGGTGATTTTAATGCCAGGATTGGAAATCGAACAGAAGGGTATGAAAAGGTTATGGGTAAATTTGGAGAGGATATGGAGGCCAACAGGAACGGGAAACAACTCTTGGATTTCTGTGCCAGTATGGGCTTAGTAATCACAAACTCATTTTTTAAACATAAGAACATTCACCGGTATACTTGGGAAGGCAAGGGAACCAGATCTGTCATTGGCTAGATAACAACAGATCAGGAATTCAGGAAGGCTGTGAGGGACACACGTGTATTCAGGGGATTCTTTGATGACACTGATCAGTATTAAATCTGCAGTGAAATTGGTATTGTGAGGCCGAAAGTGCAGCAGGTCATGTCCATATGTACGAGGATAAGAGTGGAGAAACTTCAGGATAAGGAAATCAGGCACAAGTACATAACAGTGATCTCAGAAAGGTACCAATTAGTTGAATGTAGGCAATTACAGTCATTGGAAAAGGAATGGACAAGGTACAGAGACACAGTACTAGAAGTGGCTAAAGAATGTCTTGGAACAGTAGTGTGTAAAGGTAGGATGAAGCAAACAGCTTGGTGGAATGACAGTCAGGGCAGCCTGTAAAAGGAAAAAGATGGCTTATCAAAAATGGCTACATACTAGAACTCAGGTAGACAGAGAAAGATATGTTGAAGAAAGAAACAAAGCCAAACAGATAATTGCAGCATCCAAGAAGAAATCTTGGGAAGACTTTGGAAACAGGTTGGAGACTTTGGGTCAAGCTGCTGGAAAACCATTCTGGAGTGTAATTAGCAATCTTCGAAAGAGAGGTAAGAAGGAAATGACAAGTATTATGGACAGGTCAGGAAATCCTGTTGATGCCTTGGGCAGATGGAGGGAATATTTTGAAGAGTTGCTTAATGTAGGTGAAAATACGATGAGTAATGTTTCAGATTTCGATGTACAATGGGATAGGAATGATGATGGAAATAGGATCACATTTGAGGAAGTGGAGAAAATGGTCAATATATTGCAGTGCAATAAAGCGGCTGGGGTGGCTGAAATTAAGTCGGAACTCATCAAATACAGTGGAATGTCAGGTCTTAAATGGCTACACAGGATAATTGAAATGGCGTGGGAGTCGGGACAGGTTCCATCAGACTGGACGAAAGCAGTAATCACACCAATCTTTAAACATGGAAACAGAAAAGATTGTAACAACTACAGAGGTATCTCTTTAATCAGCGTTGTGGGTAAAATCTTCTCAGGTATTGTTGAAAGGAAAGTGCGAGTATTAGTTGAAGACAAACTGGATGAAAATCAGTGTGGGTTTAGGCCTCTTAGAGGTTGTCAGGACCAGATCTGTAGCTTACAGCAAATAATGGAGGAGTGTTATGAGTGAAACAAGGAATTGTATCTACGTTTTATAGAGCTAGAAAAGGCATATGACCGGGTTCCTAGAAGGAAGTTATTGTCTGTTCTACGAGATTATGGAATAGGAGGCAAACTTTTGCAAGCAATTAAAGGTCTTTTCATAGATAGTCAGGCAGCAGTTAGAGTTGACAGTACATTGAGTTCATGGTTCAGAGTAGTTTCAGGGGTAAGACAAGGCTGCAACCTGTCTCCACTGTTGTTCATAATATTTATGGATCATATGTTGAAAACAATAAACTGGCTGGGTGAGATTAAGATATGTGAACACAAAACAAGTAGTCTCGCATATGCAGATGACTTAGTTGTGATGGCAGATTCGATTGAAAGTTTGCAAAGTAATATTTCAGAGCTAGCTCAGAAATGTACGGACTATGGTATGAAGATTAACATCTCCAAAACGAAAGTAATGGCAGTGGGGAAGAGATATAAACGGATTGAGTGCCAAATAGGAGGAACAAAGTTAGAACAGGTGGACGGTTTCAAGTACTTAGGATGCATATTCTCACAGGATGGCAACATAGTGAAAGAACTGGAAGCGAGGTGTAGCAAAGCTAATGCAGTGAGCGCTCAGCTACGATCTACTCTCTTCTGCAAGAAGGAAGTTAGTACCAAGACTAAGTTATCTGTGCACCGTTAAATCTTTCGACCAACTTTGTTGTATGAAAGCGAAAGCTGGGTGGATTCAGGTTACCTTATCAATAAGGTTGAGGTTACGGACATGAAAGTAGCTAGGATGATTGCAGGTACTAGTAGATGGGAACAATGGCAGGAGGGTGTCCACAATGAGGAAATCAAAGAAAAACTGGGAATGAACTCTATAGATGTAGCAGTCAGGGCGAACAGGCTTAGATGGTGGGGTCATGTTACACGCATGGGAGAAGCAAGGTTACCCAAGAGACTCATGGGTTCAGCAGTAGAGGGTAGGAGGAGTCGGGGTAGACCAAGGAGAAGATTCCTGGATTCGGTTAAGAATGATTTTGAAGTGATAGGCTTAACATCAGAAGAGGCATCAATGTTAGCACTGAATAGGGGATCATGGAGGAATTTTATAAGGGGGACTATGCTCCAGACGGAACGCTGAAAGGCATAATCAGTCTTAAATGATGATGATGATGATGATGATGCAGTTATCCAGTTCTTGAAAGTTGTTGGCGATTCGGAAAAAGTTGATACATGACATTACAGAAACACATATATAATCAATTGTCAAAACAAGAACAACTGATTTGAAGGCTATTGAAAATTACCAGTGAAAGGGATTTGTGTGTCAGAAGGGGAGGATATCAGTCTGAAAGATGAATGTATGTTAGAGAATACAACAGGAGGGGGCCAAGAAAACAAGAATGTAAACAGATAAAAAGAAGCAAAAAAGCTGCAGAAGGTGACTGAAAATAGAACGCAGATAGGACGTGACGCGGAACAAAAAGAAAAAGAAGGAAAAAAAGGAAAGATACTGGAAAGAGTAATAAAAGAAAGAAGATAGTCACTTTTAACTAATATGAACTTGTCTTCTTGTTGATCATGATCAGTTTTGTCAAGATGATGATCTTTGGTGGTGGTTGTTGATTTGATTTGCCTGGATCATATCTTTTCTCATGTGTCCACTACTATTGTAACAGAATTGTTTGTGTTTGCTCATGTGGTTGTCCATTTGATAGAACTTCGATCCTGCCATATTCAGTCCAAACTTATAAACTCAGTGAGGTGTTCATATTCCTATTAAATGAATTGCCAGGGCTAACATGCTACTCAGTGACCTTCCCTCTTGGGGCGCACCATCACTATTTATAACATTATTCCAGATTTTAGTGTTTTGATTCTGTAATTGTCCTTAGCGTTATTCCAGATTCTAGTGTTTTGATTCTGTAGTTGCCTTCACCCATGAATGACCTGCGTACTGTCTGTTCACCAAGTATATTATAAATTCTGTAAAAAGTTCCTCTGCAGTATCTGATACAAGATTGTTTGCAATTTTTTGTCTGGCTCTATTGGCTTGGCACAGCCTTTTATTGTATTTTATTCCCCAGTCTAGACTGTCAAAAGTATTCCTTACATTAAATCATAATAACAGTAATAATAAAGTTTTCAGAATGCGGAAGGTACTGATGCTGTCTCGAGTTGGAACAAACGTGCCTACTGGATAAGCCTGCTCTCTTCTTGGTAGATGCACTGGCTCCAAAACTGGCTGAAAGATGTCAGTTCTGCTAATAGTCTATAGCAATATTGTGGTTGACACCAGAGGTAGATTTAAAACAGTTTAATTACACTCTTGGTGTAAAGTATTCACTGACATTGCCAGTTTCGTGTCACACGTATAGTTCGAATTAAATGAAAGCAGATTGTTACCTACTACACTAGTTCATAGAATGTTAAATTGTCCTAGTGTAGTAATCACGCAACACAGTCCAGTGGTTCAAAATGACTCGCATATGTGGCAAAAATTTATCTTGTCATCATACACATTTAAGGAACCTGAAACAATTAAGATAGTGCACAAAAATAATCAGTAAGTCTGTCAACACTGCCCTGCTAAGTAGTCATTGTTCATAGGAGTCAGTAATCAATGTGTTCCTCTAAAAAGTTCTCACTCAAAACTAATTAGTAATTACTGTCACAGAAGTCATGAGTTAAACCCATGAGTGAAGAAAATGAACTGCACACAATATATGTGGATATTTCGGAATGTTAGTTATATGATCACGACACTTGCACACGACAACAGACTGCCTGGCCTCTTATGTGCTAGGTCTATGTACAGTTTCGCCTATGAACAATATGTTTCCACTACTCACTATTAATGGCAGTCTTATTAAATTATTTGATGACCCTCAAAGTATTGGACTTTCTAATGAATGAATCAAATTAACAATCATAATTTGTAGTTCAAGTTACCAGTGGTCTAAAGCTTTAATGTTAATTAATTTAGAAGATAATTAGTTTCAGACAGTTTGAGATGTGTTACGGAAAAGTTTGAGATATTTACTTTCAAATAATAGGCATTAAAATGCCACAATATGTTTCCTACCACTCAGTAAATATGTAAGGTTGTACTGTATGAACTTTTTCGGTTAACAATATTTCATAATTAACAAAGTGTCTGTGTCAACTAATTGATCACTGCATCTATATTAGCAAGTAGTGTGAAATGAAAAATGAAATTCAATGGGACTAATTTTATTTATGACCCTGAAATTACTACTCACTCACTGTGTGCAAGGTAAATATCGTAGTTCAGGAAAAAATTTAGAAAATCTTGGGAGACCATAAAAACAACATATAAGATTGGATACTCAACTTGCTTTATCTCAATGTCTGCAAAGTAACATGAAGATGGAAATTCAGAGTATGCTTAAAGAAACCTGGAGCATAAACCTCTGCATGGTAAATAACCAAACTGCCCGGAGAACTTAGACATTGACAGAAGCCAGGTGGATGTGTAGCTTAGGAGAGGAAGAATGAGAACAGAGTCAGAAGCTATAATAATATTTACCCAAGATCCAATTTTCAGAACATAGAATTATGGAAAAGTTATAATGAAAATGTCCATCCAAGGCAATAGATGTTGATTTTGTTGAGTACACTCTCAGACCATATGTAATGACCGTATCGCCCTGTTTCCCATTCATAGAATATAGCATTCTAAGATACCCTCATGTTGCAAGTTTTTGGTTGTGCCTGCAAAGCAGCATGACCTTGCCACCACCTTGGCTATTTTTCTTAACTCGTTACTTTTGATTGGCAACTAAATCAACATTAACACTACTTTTTTGTAACCTGCACTCATGTAAGGTGGTTAGCCATGTTTGAACGTTTTTGAAATATTAACTGGACAGTCTTACTTCATCTGAAGCATTTAGTATACAGTCTGGGGGGTCGTTGTGAAACAGTGTTATGCACTTCACTTTTTACGTTCATCTGTAATTCTACTAAAGTGCAGCAACAGCATTCAATTCTAGACCAAGATCAGTACTGACATCTTGTGAATAACCCTCCTGAAAAACAAGTTTACTACTTGCTGTAAATTGTTGCCTTGTCCTAAAGGGATAGATTTAGAAGTAAGCTTGTTCATTCAACTTTGAAAAGTTGCTGAATTTATCATTTCATGAATGTAATTAATGTTTGTTATATCAAACTGAAAATGACAGACCATAAATTACTTCTTATTCAAGTATTATTTAAGAAACTTGTAAATGAAACTGAAGTTAGCACTAGTCCTTAGGCATGAGTTACTTTAGTCTTGGAACTTTGAACGAATGTGTTTAAACCAATGAAAGTCAAGCAAAAACTGAAGCAGTGTGACCCATCAGAGTTGTGCGATGCCTTTTCTTACATTAATATACACCAATGACATTGCTTTCAGTGCTTCAACTTTCCAACCAGAAGTTATTAACTTATAGTCCATATTTTATGGACTATAAGATGTGCCGTAATTTTTAAGTAGTTTTTAAAAATTACCTTTTTTACCTTTCTTGTTATTAGATTGCAAAGCCAGACTAAAAAGAATCGTATTTTATAAAACCAAACTGACCTTTAAAATCCCTGACAATCATCATCTGCTGCTTCTTCTTCTTCTTCTTCTTCTTCTTCTTCTTCTTCACCTTCACCTTCATTGTCCTCACTGCCGTAATCATATACAAAATGGTCTTCACTGCCATTGAGAGAGTTACTTATGCCACACTCCTTGAAAGATTTAACAGTAATGTCTTTGTAACTCTAGACCATTTCTGTTTTGTCCACTGACACACTTGTTTGATTTTAGGTCTTTGTAAAGCTCCTTTCAGCATGAATTCATGTTGGGTTTCATTCATCATCCATTTGTTCCATTCCTCTCTCATATACACTCTTAAATGGTTTATTTATGTCAAGAGGTTGCAATTGTGAAGTATATCCTCCTGGGGAATAATATTGAGCTCTGTATTTCCATGTCTTGATTTCTCTTTCTCGGAATTTTTCAAATGACTACTGAACTGATCTAGCACAAGAAGAGAACTCTTCTTCAATAAAGAATGTTTCCTACTCTCCCACACTGTGATAAACCATAATTTGATACCTGCCTCGTCCATCCAACCCTTGCCATGTACATGAACGATAACACCTCGCAGTATTTCAGAAGATTTTGGCATTGTTTTGCACTTGAAAATGGTCACTGGATTAGGTTTAGTACTGTCAGCACAGCATGACAAACATGTCCATTTGTTTTTGTAGTTACAGTTTTGGCACCTTCCATAGCAACTGTTATGTTACTTGGCACATGAAATGTCAGAAAAGAAAAGTTTTTCCCATATTCACTGCTTGGCTCAATACCACACCGTTGTCCCCCCCCCCCCCCCCCCCCCTCTCCCCCCAATGTTGAATAATAAAGTGCTGGAAAGATAATATTTTGATTCACGAGCTAAGTCCAATATGTGTCATAATCGTGTTGCACCAACCAACTCCACTCTTAAAAGTCTGTTAAGTTTCACTGTAGCATTAGTTTACAAACACATATTTGAATCATTTTTTGCACTAATTCCAATGCCACTTTGTCAGTGTCCTTGAATCCATTTCAATACATCATCTGCTAGTTTTGGCCATTTTGCGTTCAGTCCTCTATTTGCACATTTAGTCTTCCTCATTTTTTACATTTATTCTTTACTAGCCCACCAACCGTGAATGGTTTTTTCTGTTAGTGGAGGGCCGAAATGCTGCTCACCTGCTCAGTAGTCCATGTTGTTCTGCATAAGCTATTAATTTCAATTTATAGTCCACATCATATGAATACCCTTTTTTTTCCATTACGAAACTAGCTACTAACAAAAATATTGTACTGTTACTGATAACACAAATCAATTCCAATTCAAGTTCACTGGCACTGTAGACTGCAGTGACACGTCGTAGGCTGGACAGTGTTCTGATGGCGGGACAGGAGGGAGACAGTCTCAGTAAGCTTGTGAATCCCTACAACTGACGTTCATTGCATTGGTGCACTGCTGTTGCCAGCTGAATTCAGTATTGCCAGATGGAGATGTGTTTCCTACAGCATTGAATATATGGCCATTATTAAGACCGGTGGGAATTTTTAATCAAACACTGGACGTTTTTATATTAATTTTGAGTTTAAGACACACCTAAAGTTTGGAGTAAATTTTTTGAAGAAAAATGTGCATCTTATAGTTTGTAAAATATGGAAATTTAAGTGAAATAGATACTTGAAAAGAAATGGCAATACCAGTTGTAGATCACTGCCAGTGTATTAATTCAACAGCACTCTCATGTTAACGTGAGTCTGGCTCTCCTATACGCAATACTAAAGAATAAAGTGTCAGTAGTTTGCCTTGTCAGATACAGTGCAGGTGAGGACGTGGTGGTAAGATACTCTTGCATATTCTTCGTGTCTCTAATAAATTGTACAGACTTCAGTACCATAATTTCTAGCTTTAAGTGACATATTTGACGTAATATGGTGTAGTACTTGCGACTGCTAATAATGCCTGAATAAACCTTGCACGCGCAGCATCGGTATAGTAGGTGATGACTTTCAAATGTAGACATGCTAGTTGTTACTTGTTGCAATCAGTTGTAACAAAGTCAGCATAAATATTCAATGTCTTGCA
The DNA here is from genome assembly GCF_021461395.2 of Schistocerca americana. NCBI lineage: Eukaryota > Metazoa > Arthropoda > Insecta > Orthoptera > Acrididae > Schistocerca > Schistocerca americana. The sequence continues at coordinate 126,888,759 of NC_060121.1, forward strand.
GAGCACACCACAACATGACCTCCCACGTTAACTACCAGCAAGCTACTTTCTACAATCCAGTCTGTTTGTTGTATACTTGTTATTACAGAGGAGGCCTTCCCAAATGGAAAATGACAAAGCATACCTGCCACCTTATCTTGATATCGCCCGCTAGGTCAACCTACTGTGCATTTCCCCTTGAAGAAAAGTTTATTAGAAAACGGAATGACAAGGCGAGAGGCTTGGCTGTCCTCAGGCTAGCTGCCACAGTTCTTTTGCAGAATACTATACACTAATAATAATAATATGGGATATATATTCCATGAGACAAAGGGGAAATCTGGGGAAAACTGGTCAATTTTTTCATCTAGGAAAAAACTGGGGAAAACATGGGAATTTTGCCTGGTAATAACTGATACTCTAACAAAGAATCTTACTGCAGCTCACTACTGCAAAATAATACTGCAGCAATAAAATGTAAACAAGAGAATAACACAAAAATAAAACTTAAGTTGCATAGAAAATGCACCTTTTACGGCAACGAAATGCATTGCACACACTAGTGTCTGCTGACAGCATTGTGTGTCAAAGCCTTTAGGACAAAAACTGTGCAATACTTCTTAACAGCAAACTGCTTGTGATGAGCGTGACGTCACAAACTGTTTACATTTCTAATAGTTCATAGGAAAATATTGTGAACGGTAGTTTGAGAAGCATTGCTTTCAAAGTTAATTCCTTTTTAGGCAAGAAGAACTGTGTCACATGTGGAAATGTGCGATAAATTTCTTAAATCATGTAGCATTCGTTCCAACTTTACCCTTTGAGGACCAGCCACTTAGAAAAATTTTGGGCCCAGAAGACTGGCCATTTATGCCATTATTTAAAATTTTATTGGTACATTTGTGTTTGATATATCTTGAAGGGTAACACACACTGGAAGAGACCAGGCTTCAAGATCAGTTTTTCATATTTATTTTAGTTGTTCCGTAGATTACAAATTATGCAGTAACAATGGCAAAAAGTATAATTATCCTTCAAAAAAGTATGCAAGATGAGGTCTTCAGCAATTTCACATGTAATTTACTTTACTATGAAAAAATCGAAGAGCCCAACAGAACAATTATCCAGCCAGATAACCCACGAAATTTTCAGTGCACAGCAGTGAAATCTATAATTGTGCTTGTCAGAAATATTCATCTGGTGCAATTTAAGCTGTGCTCTCAGGATCCTGCCTAACCATATCTCGGAAAGAACAGCAAAAATATTTGGACAGCCGATATTGTATGTAAAAGCTTAGCTTTTCTTGAAGCTGTACTGTGTGTATATAAATTTAAACCATTAACTTTTCTTATTTGTGTGTTGACGCTACTTAACGGTGATGTTGCTATAGGCTGGTGAGATTATATGACATAGAGTATGAGTGGCTGACAAAAGCACATCACAGTATCGATTTCATTGCTTCAAAAACTACCATGCTGTATTTTGTGGAATTCAGATTTATACTTTCATAATACAAAATTAAGCAGTGTACGTGTTGCCACATGTCAAAGATCTTTACAAAATGCGTTGGTTTTTGCTGGGTTTTATTTCCTAAAGTGCCGGGAAATTATACACTGGTGTATAAAACCTTTAATATTAAAAAGATATACAAGTTTTACTCCTCCAATGGAAAATATACTGTCACTTAACGTGGAAAAAAGTGTACTTTCACTCGGTAGTGTATTTCCACTTGGGAAAAACAGTGCTTTTAACCAGCAAATCTGGGGAAAATCCAGGATTTTTTTCTTGCCCATGTTTACACCCATTAACAATAATAATAATAATAATAATAATAATACTCAATACACTTACATGATCACAATGCCACAAATATAGAATACATCACATACATTCAGCAACAGAAAGATTCACATTAAGCAGAAAGGAAGGAGGAAGGGGATTTATCGACATAAAAAACCTACATTATGGACAGGTAGACAATTTAAGAAAATTCTTTCTAGAACGAGCAGAAACTAGCAAAATACACAAAGCAATCACCCACATAAATACATCGGCTACACCACTACAATTTCATAACCACCTCTACAACCCTTTAGATCACATAACATCAACAGACACAAAGAAAGTAAATTGGAAAAAGAAAACACTACATGGCAAGCACCCGTATCATCTAGCACAGCCACACATCGATCAAGACGCATCCAACACATGGCTAAGAAGAGGCAATATATACAGTGAGACAGAAGGATTCATGATTGCAATACAGGATCAAACAATAAACACCAGATATTACAGCAAGCATATTATTAAAGATCCCAATACCACAACAGATAAATGCAGACTTTGCAAACAACAAATAGAAACAGTAGATCACATCACAAGCGGATGTACAATACTAGCAAATACAGAATACCCCAGAAGACATGACAACGTCGCAAAAATAATACATCAACAGCTTGCCTTACAACATAAACTTTTAAAACAACACGTTCCTACATACAAGTATACACCACAAAATGTACTGGAGAATGATGAATACAAATTATACTGGAACAGAACCATTATAACAGATAAAACAACGCCACATAACAAACCTGACATCATACTCACCAATAAAAAGAAGAAATTAACACAACTAACTGAAATATCCATACCCAATACAGCAAATATACAGAAGAAAACAGGAGAAAAAATTGAAAAATACATCCAACTGGCTGAGGAAGTCAAGGACATGTGGCATCAGGATAAAGTTGACATTATACCAATTATACTTTCAACTACAGGAGTCATACCACGCAATATCCACCAGTACATCAATGCAATACAGCTACATCCAAACTTATATATACAACTTCAGAAATCCGTAATTATTGATACATGTTCAATTACCCGAAAGTTCCTAAACGCAATGTAACATATACCGTACAGTTAAAAGGAAGTGACGCTTGATCAAGGTCCGCGTCACTTTCATTCCGAACCAGACCTAAGGTCTGAGAAAGGAAAGACAATAATAATAATAATTAGTTATAAAACCCGTAGAATGAGCTCAGGCCATGTACATTCCGTGTTCATTTATATACTTAAGGCTAGAATAATAGATAAATATAGAATATCAGATCATCTTATAGTTTCAAAAGGTGTTGATTACATCACTCTAAATGAGCATAGTTAAATATTCATAAATCAATCAAATCATATTTTTATAACATTTGACAAGTGTTGTGAAGTAACACTGTTCCATTTCACATGGATCAAATTACATCAGGCTGTCCTATATTGCCATAGAATGAATACCTCAAAAGAAACAATAATATATGCTCATAGCTGTACTCACAAATAAGCAGAGCTGTACAAGTTCCACACCTTTAGAACTAACAGTATGACCTTTCACTAAAAGTGATCACAATAGCTGGATGTAACACTGTCCTGTCAGCCAACAAATGCATACCAATCAAACAGTTGCAGCTAACAAGCCAGACATTTTATGCCAGCCAGATAGAAGATTGTCTCTCTTAATTGATTTATCAGTCCCATGACATGGGGACATTAATCATAAAGTGACTCAGAAAAAACTGAAATACAAGGGTCTGATAATTGAGGTCAGTTGAATGTGGAATGTAAAAACTGATGTCGTTCGAGTCATCATTGGTACCCTGGGGTCGATACCACATAACCTGAAGAGCATTCTGTCTAGAATCCCAGGGCATTCTAAACACAGTGAAGTACAAGCTATAGTACTGTTTGGAACTGCTCATATCATGTGTAAAGTACTGGAGAACATGTTAAGTCAACAGGGCTACTCATGGAAGCTGCACGTAACCCTGAGTAGACTTGACTATATCCAACAGTGTACTCCATATTGTGAAAAATAAAGCTGATGATGATGATGTGCGCGAAAATTTAATAATCGGCTTCCCTGCCAAGGCCATCATTTCTCATCTCAGTTTGAGACATAGTCCCTGCAACTTCAGGTTCCAGTTGCTACCCACATGACTGTCTGACGCCCAGTACTTTGCTTTCTCAGTGTTGATACTCCATTGGAATAATCCCATTGAAAAAATACTGTTGTGCACGTACTAATGAGGAGAAAATCATTAGTGCTTCTGTCAAATCACCCCAACACAGCATTACAATGAAAGAGGTCACCTGTGAGAATATGCACATTATTTAACTGTTAACATGTATCTTCATTGTTTGCACAAAAATATATGTAATAACAGACACATTTTAAAAAATCATGTGGAAATTACCCCCATTGTTTCCTTTCTTTGGGGTATCAACTTCCTATTCATGATGTCTGTTTTCTTTCTTCCACACCTTAAACATGGATGATTGAATAACCTCACTTGTAGCATTGTATTAATCGAAAAGTCATATTGTGCAGAGTACTTTTGCTTCGAAACTTTACACAATAAATACTTTGTTGGATAATGTAGTATTTTTAAGCTCTCTAGTGCAAATTTTCTTATGTAGCTTTTTAAGTATTAACAAATGTAAAACTTTGGAATCAAATGGAAAAGGACAATTTTTATGTTTATTGCTATTTAATTCTAGTTGCAAAATCTGTCTACAGGTGGCCGCACTTTCTAAACAAGGAAGCAGCAAGAAAGCAACTTCTAGGAGAGAAGAGTTGTTGAAGCAACTAAAAGCAGTTGAAGATGCTATTGCTAGGAAAAGATCAAAGATCTAAGTTTTTAACAATCACACATAAGCTCATTGTGTCTTGTAACAGTAAATAAATATTCCATGTGTCTCAGTGGACAAAGTTCCCTGAAGTACTATTAAGTCTTTTTAATCAGACTGCTGAAAAATACACTGCTAACTTTGTTCATTGCAGATTTCCAGTGATTACCACTAAATACTTAATTGCAGTGAATGACAAAGGCAGTGAAATTCGTATAAACAAAAATTCAGAGTATGTAATACTCATAATTATTAAGAGAAAGCTGTCTGGTGCCAATACACTATTATGGGAGCATTAATACCCACAGTTTAAATCAAAATGTCAAATTTGCACATTTCTGTCTGTATCAAAAATGATTTTATTGAGAGATTACTTTTTTAACTTTCCGTCTTGTGTTTTAAATGTGTCTAAAATGTACATTATAATACATAAAGTCTCCTTTGTTGAAGTTTAAATTATTTCTACTCATATTTCATGCAAAGTGTAAATATACATAAGTACAGTAATTATAGTTCATTTTGTACGCATCTTATGATAAATACATGTACTATTGAGACATAGTAATGCCTTATGTGTTGTAGTTTAATTTGTGTAAAAGTTTTTGAATAAAAGGCAACAGTAATTGTTGAATTTGAGTACACTGGCTTACAGTAGTTATGATATAATTGAAAAACATTATAGAGGGGATGAACTGCTAAGTGTGAAGCAGATGAGCTCTTAAGTTCAACTATTATGATTGAAAGTAGTGATGCTGAACAAACTATGGAACGAGTAATGTAATTCTTATCCATATAACAGAGTTGTTGATGGACACACAAAGAAGAATAAACACTAGAATGACTGTTTCACTCTTTAGCTGTATGTGGACCATTTTGGAACTTACTTGGAGGTTGCAGCAGTGTTGTGACCATGAAGCCGGGAAGAAGTGGACCTTAATCCACAAACAAATCCAAGAAAAAGTAGGATAGAGGTACTGGTGGAAACAAATCTATTGGGGTGGGTTGTGACTCTTACCTGGATAAGAGCATTTCCAGAGAAAGATGATGCTGTTAGTTCAAGTCTCAGTCAGTGCACAGTTTCATTCTGCCTGCTGTTTCAAGATTAAAATTGTTGCTAAGCTTCCTGACAATTACCTTTCTCAGAGAGAACTTATAAAACCACACACATAAAAATGCATCAATTCATTGTCCCAGCACTGAAGCCTAACTGCCCAGCAGCAAAGCCGCTATATTTGAAAAAACTGTGTGGTGTTCCCTGTAGTATTTATGAATGTATACGTTTATGTTGATTAAGAATATTGATATCTTCCAACTCTGAACATCTGCTTCTTGATTTATTGTTTAGATAAAACTGTATAGGTTAAATAAGTTGTGGACTTTGCAACAGAACAGTCCTGTAACTTGTAGCCTGTCCTCAGTGGCACCAGCCTTGATCACTACAAAGCTGAAAATATAATTGTGTGTGAGATTGTGTTTGTTCATTGATGTACACGACCCCATATTTACAATTATATTAACACACATTAATTCCTTGCAAAGTTTAGGTATTAATTATGGTGACCAGTTTTTATGCTACAAACAATCATTCTATAGGTCAACATGCACAATTACAGTGGTGAAGTTTTCAATAGTGGTACAGACTAAACAGTTCACATTTATCCGAAAACAATACCGTTCTCATTTAGCAGGCCCTTTAGCAATGTGCAAAGACAATTACACTTTGGTGAGTCAACAATGATAAGTACGAGGGTTGTTTGAAAAGTTCTCGGAACGGGATAGAAAAAACTTTTCAATGTAGTCTCCTTGTAGATTAATGCACTTGGTGCAACAATGTACCAGTGCCTTGATTCCACGTCGAAAATGAGTTTCCTCCAGGCCTGCAAAATAGTTGTCAACTCCAGTTATCAGTTCTTTGTTAGAAGTGAATCTTTGTCCACCAAGAAAAATTTTCAGTTTTGGGAAGAGATGAAAGTCTGACGGAGCCATATCAGGTGAATAAGGCTCATGTGGCAACAATTCATACCTTAGTTCATGTAATTTTGGCATGGCGACGACACGTGTGGGCACACATTGTCTTGTTGGAAGATGACTTTCTTCCTGGCTAAACCTGGCCCTTTTTTTTTTTTTTTGCATACACTGATGCCATGACCTTTCCCACCGAAGGAATTGTCTATCTTTTTTTGCAGCGGAGAATCAGCATGTGTCCACTGTTTTGTCCCTGGGGTATAGTGATGCACCCAAGTTTCATCTATGGTCACAAACCAGAGCAAAAGATCTTGTTCATTTCTCCTAAAACAGGCCAAGCATTTTTCCGATATATTCATTCTCATGCATTTTTGATCCAGCGTCAAAGAGTCGTGGCACCCATCTTGCAGATAATTTTTTCATTTCAAATTCTTCAGTTAAAATGTGATATACCCTTTAAGATGATATCTGACAAGTGTGAGCAATTTCACGCACTTTCAGTCAGCGATCCTCCATGACCATTTTGTGCACTTTTGCAATGGTTTTCATAGTAGTGATGCAGCTTAGCTGGCCACTGCTCAGATCATCATCTAAGCTCTCCCAACCAAATTTAAATTCATTTGTCCACTTGGCAGCAGTTGAATATGAAGGAGCATAGTCTCCAAGTGTATTCTGGAAATTGGTATGAATGTCCTTTGCTTTCATACCTTTCTGTACTAAGTACTTAATCACTGCTCAAATCTCGTTCCCCCTCCCCCCCCCCCCCCCCCCCTGTCTTCGCAAATCACTACATGGGAACAACAACAGTGCCATGCCACCTCCACAGCTCTCTTCCAAGAGCATTGATGTGGCACATGCTTACAGGCAACAGTCCAATGAATATCACATGAACAACTCGTAGTGCTAGCACTGACCTCTCGTGGTGGTTCCGAGAACGTTTCAAACCACCCTCATGCTATGAGCTGTTGATAACAGTGCTGCTCAGTTCAACCATTCATTACCTTAGAATGCATAATTCACTTTTAAGAAACTAAACATTAAATTTCTTAAGTTTTCAGTTGCTGATGCGTGTATTTTTATTTATATAATGTACATAACTGTGGTGTGAGCTGACATAGATCTTACTCGTTTACTTGGGGACTGACTAGTCTGGCAAGATGTCCAAGTGCTTAGAGACAGACCTAAGAACAAGCAGTTATTCTGAAAACGACATTATGCTTTGAAATACGGCTAGATTGAAATTTACTGTTTTTGATGACCTACAAGAATACATAAAATGTTGTTCGTTACAGACAGACACTATTTTTCTTCTGCATTGTGATTCCCCTCATTTATGTGAATAGATGCCACATTGCATCTTAAAGTGAATAACATGAAATTATTAATTAATTAGTGGAAACTCCAGTTTGGAATACCAACAATATTAGAAAAAGGATAAATTGCTACTCACCATGAAGATGACTCATTAAGTTGCAGACAGCCACAACGAAAAGACTGTTATACGTTATAGCTTTTAGCCAAAGCCATTTTCTGCAAAGTTAATGCATACACATTACACAAGCGAGCACATATGACTGCTACCACCGGCAGCTCTAACTGGCAGGACTGATCGGAGCTGCTGGTCATGAGTTCATGAGGTGTGCTTGCTTGTGTGAATGTGTGTGCGTTAACTTTGCTGAAAAAGACTTTGGCCAAAAGCTATAATATGTAACACTCTTTTCACTGTGTTTGTCTGAAATTGTTAATTAGTGAGTTAATCAATCAATACTGTATGCCAGACCGAAGTCTATAATCTATCAGTGGTTTTGATGAAATCTGCAATGAGGAAATGGTACTGGTGCAAAAATTTAAGTTTTAACTATTTCAGAATATAATTAGCTTTAGGTAATTTAAAATAATTTACAGACAAGTGGAACTGCTTAACTCTGAAATGACGTTAGGTCACCTTCCTGAAATCTACTGATTAACTCACAAAGCTTTACATGAGTTGAATGATAGTGCTAACTTCAGTTAACTGTAACTTTTAATTAATAGTGCCACATTGAAAATTAAATACACAAATGGAATTGGAATACTTCAAACGAGAACCTGGATAATAAATTTCAGAGAAATTTCGTGTAAGCAAAAACTTGAGATTTCCAAGCATGTGTCACATATCAACAAGTAAACAGATTGGAAGTAAGATAAAAATAAGCCAAAAAATTGCTTATTTTTGGGAGAAGAAAAACAACAATAGAAAGAGCCCACCTGCTTTGTCACTACTTCTCTGCTGATTGTTCTTGTGATGGAATCTGGAAACTTTGATACTGTTGCAATTTTCTACTAAATAATAGAAAGTACTAATCCAAAAAATCCATATTGCATGTTCCATAACAAATTTTGGATATAAAGGAACCTTGCATATACTTTTATAGTGCGCATACATTCAACATTACTTTGTATGAACCCTATCTGAGAGCAGTGAATGGTGGTTCTGTACAATTTGACAGATAGTGAGATTCTTGGTTTTTTGTGATGTCGTCTTCAAGGTCACAGTAAGCTCTGTATTCAAGGAAACGCACCACTTCTCCAAGCAGGGATGCCGCAGCATGTAATGACAGCCGTACCAGTAGGTACTGCAACAGGCAGTAAACTGCCATCGCCACCTAAAATACATGTGGCGTCCATCTGTACCAATTTACTTGTACAAACAAAAACAAAAACTTCCAAACTGTTTGCGATTCTTAACTGCATGAATAATGAAAATACTTACAGCTGTTGTTATCATCATCAATCGGTTAGGTAGCCGCTGGTTAACACATTGCTTTACTATATTTTTGACACCACATATCCCCACTTATAGACAAATGATGTCACCATTGCTACATTACATAAATAAATAAATATTATTGTGTTGTCATGCCGAACTAGAATCCAAAATAACAAATTTCTGTTATGTATCTGTTAAGCTGCATTAATCATAAGTTACTCAAATCTTTCTACAAGGTAGCCAATCATGTACAAGGAGTGTTCAATAAGTAGTGCAACACTTTTTTTTTCCTGCCCAATTTTGGTTGAAAAAATGTGGAATTTGTTGTGATACATCTTGGAATATTCCCGCTTCAGCTCCTATAGTTTCATGAAGTTCTGACAGGTGACAGCACTGTACATAGCCTTCAAAATGGCATCTGTAACCGAGGTGCATTTCAAACAGAGAGCTGTCATTAAGTTTGTTTTGGCAGAAAACCAGAGCACTGCAGATGTCCATAGGTGCTTGCAGAATGTCTACAGAGACCTGGCAGTGTAAAAAGCCACAGTGAGTAATTGAGCAAGGCATCGATCATCATCACAACAGAGTTGCGAAAACGACCAATCTCCTGTGTGCTGGCCACCCGCGCACAGCTGTGACTGCTGCTATGTTGAAATGTCCAGGTACTCTCATTCAAGATGCCCCTTGCTGCGTAACTGGACGTTTCAGTTGGTAGTGCTGACACACTCCTTCAGCAGTTACCTGGTGGGTTCCTCGCCACCAAAAGACCACCATGAAGAGCAATGAAGGACCATGTGTGCAAAATTCCTTGGGCATTATGAGTCCGATCATGACCATTTTTTGTCAAACATCATCACAGGTGATGAAACGTGTTCATCACTTCTAACCAGAAACAATGCAGGAGTCCATGGACTGGCAACATACCACCTCTCCTCCAAAGAAAAAGTTCAAAGCCGCATCCTCGCCCAGTAGTCATGGTGACAATCTTTCTGTTTTCATGTCCTCGCTCGTGGTGGAACAATCAACTTGGAAGTGTATTGTGCTATCCTCAGGAAACTGAAGAAACGAGCGCGTTTCTCGATTCAAAAGCGCAAATGAATTTCTCCTTCTCCATGACAATGCAAGGCCTCGCAAAAGTCTGTGCACCTGAGAGGCACTCACAAAACTTCATTAGACTATTCTTCTTCGTCCACACTACAGCCTGGATCTCACACTTTCTGACATCCATCTGTTTGGCCCAATGAAGCATGCACTCCATGGGAGGCAATACGTGGATGATGATGAGGTTACTGATGCAGCAAGACATTGGCTCTGATGTGGACCAGTAGAGTGGTATTATGCTGGCATACAGGCCCTCCCAGTAAGGTGATATGAGGCTATTGCATCGAACAGAGATCATGTTAAAAAATGGGAGTTTGTACCCAAAAGAATGGGGTATGATGTGGTGTATTGGAAACCTGAATAATAGCAATATGCTTTCACGGAAAAAAAATGTTGCATTACTTATTGAACAGCCCTTGTAATGCAACTTGACATTCATTAAGTGAGCTACAGTCATCAGCTGCCTTAACTATAGTGTATTTATACATTGTCTTAATTTTTCTGTACCTATGAACAATCCGCAAATAGGGCAGATAAACCAGCTGCACCTCTATCTTAGTTTCAAATTCTACAGTTAATGCAGGCAAAGTAACCACCTGTACGTTTATGCAATGGGAATCAAATCAGAACCATTTTATGTTGTGAATTTTTATGTTGTCCAATGATGCCCAGAAGATACTTGTGTATTGCTATATCTCTGGTTTCAGTAAATGCATAAGGGAAGGTTTTCCACAATGGAACTATTGAATGCAGATAGAGGAAGGATAGACATGCTACGGCCATGAGTGTTGGATGGTGTGGCTCGCCTCGGTACTGTCCAAAAGGCTACAGGCAGGTAACGTAACAGCCATAAACCACTGCTGCATGAGAATGGCCAGCAAGCTGCTTCCCAAGGCTGGTAGCCTGGTAAGGTGGCAGCTCCAGCTCCCATGATTTAAGGGCAGACTGCCCCATCACGGAGTCAATCTGTGGTCCATGAACAACATTCGGATGGTGCCTTAAGCCCCACAGCCCCGTGGTTGTAGAGCTGGGATACTAACACAAGTGACTTTAGTACAAAATGGCTAGGTATTTATACACTTTTGGGCTGCGCTTGCTTGGGCTTTGCTATGCCTTTCGGCACATCAGTTACTTTTCAGCTTAACTCACAGTTGCAGTTTGCTCTATTGTCCACAAGGTTCTGGGAATCCAGTCAACCAGGATTTTAACAGTAGCTGGGTTGTAACTTCAACTTGTGTTTTGCTTCTTCTACATGAAAACGGGGGATAAGTTTAGCAGAGTAAGTGTTGCTTCAGTACCTGCTACAATTATGGTCAGTGTTGTTTCGTGCCTCTTTTTTGCAATCTCTCTCTGTTTTCTGACCCAGCAGTAACTTCACAGTGTAGGAGTTCTTACCTTCTCTCACTACCCTGTTTGGGCAAACAGTAACCTCACCTCTGTAATGCTTCTGCAACTTTACTTCTCCCATTTCCACATGCCTGCTCTTGTTCTCTGCAATCAACAACTGCTGCACTTTTACCCCAACAAATTTCTTCACCATTCCCCACTTAATGGGATACCTGTGGACTACGTAACATTGGTACTGTGACTGCCTCCCTGCTATGGGAAAGGAAAATGAAATGTTCACCTTTGCTCCATCAGTCCTTGTTTTACCCTTGTTAGGTTTTATTTCTGGTTGTAGCTCTTCTTGCACGTTTTGTAGCCCCCCTGGGTACTGATCTGGTGATAACAAGCTTACTCCAGTCATCCTTATACTGATTGCTGCATAGCTTCCCACAATACTGATATCTGTCTGCATGCTTCCCAGACCCTGTTCTCCAAGGACTGCAACCACTTCTTTACCACTACTTCCCTCATGGACTAACAAGGAGTGACTAACATCAACTAGAAGTCGCTGCAGAAGACTGATCAAAAACAGCACTTCTTTTACCATGGGGCATTATCAGTTTAGGAGGCTGCCTTTCAGATTGAAGAATGCACCTGTGAAATTTCAAGGGATGTTGGATGGATGGAGTTCTTAAAGGACTGAAATCACATCAATATGTAGTGTATCTTGATGATATAATCCTCTTTGCCAGGTGATATGGAGTAGCACATACTACACTTAAGGGAAATATTCCTAAGACTGAGAACATGAATTTAATGTTGAGTATGGAGAAGTATAATTTTGTGTTGGAAGAGGTGGCATTTCCCAGTCACATAATTAGTAAGGTTGTAAGGATGGGGTTAGGACAGAACCCAAGGTTGGTTAAACCTATATGTAAATTTTCTGTATCTGAATCAGAGGTGGAATTGCATTCATTTCTTTGAGTCACAAATTATTATAGGATATTCGTAAAAGATTTGCAGATGTTTCCTGATCATTGATGCAATTACTAAAGAAAGGTTCAAAATTTGTGTTGTCAGAGGATTGTTAACATGCTTCTGAGAAACTGAAAGAAACTTTGACATCGTGTCCAACCTTGGTATTTCCAAATTTCAATAAGAAATGCATTCCGTAATGAAGCATCCAAGAATGCTCTTGGTTGTGTGTTGTCTCAAGAAGTAGGTGGCATAGAACACCCAATAGCCTTTGGTTCAAGGCAAATGAACTCAGCTGGAAGAATTACTACCGAACAGAAAAAGAAATGTTGAGCCTTGTCTATGAAATCACTTATTTCAAGTGTTATCTTTCCGGGAAAAATGTCGAGTGATAATGTACAATGTAGCACATAAATGGTTTCTGGGGTTGAAGGATACCTCTAGAAGGTTGACACGATGGGCAATATGACTGACTGACCGTGATCTTGAGGTCAAACATAAGCCTGGTAAAAATATGGGAACACAGATAGATTAAGTAAGAAAGTAGAGTGTTCCAAATAATACATAATGAGCTAAAGGACTGGCAGGCGCCGGCCGTTGTGGCCGAGCGGTTCTAGGCGCTGCAGTCCGGAACCGCGCTGCTGCTACGGTCGCAGGTTCGAATCCTGCCTCGGGCATGGATGTGTGTGATGTCCTTAGGTTATTTCGGTTTAAGTAGTTCTAAGTCTAGGGGGCTGATGACCTCAGATGTTAAGTCCCATAGTGCTCAGAACCATTTGACCCAACCATTTGACTGGCAGGCAGCACAATAGGTGGATAGCGAATGTAAGCAGTTTAGTAAACAGTTACAGTTTTGTATACAAGATGGGTTGCTGTGCAGGAAAACTAAATAGGAACCACAAGTGGTGGTGCTGGCAAAGCTGAAAAATAGAGTATTACAGGAGACACATGATCACACATTAGCAGGTCATGGGGAATAAAGGTTTACCAAGAGGAGAGAGCAGGGGAGAGATACTAGTGGAAGAATAGGAAGTTGAATGTGGACAAATGTTAAAGTATACAAAGAGAACGAATTTGTGTCGCATGAGAGTGTCACTGCAGAGGTTACCTGAAGCATTGGAACTATTTCAGTTGCTTGGGATTGATATTTAGGTCTTTCAAAACACCTGCAGGAAATATTTATGTTTATACACCATTTTTTGAGATACATGGAAATGGTCGCAATGCCCAACCAACAGGTAGCAGTAGTGGTGCAAGTCACAGCAGTTTTTATATTTCCATTTGGTGTATAAGAAGTTGATAACACTACCCACCGGCCAACCTTGTATTGTGGCATTCTTGCTGTATGGTTAACTGCTTCATCTTGCTTCTCTAGTGCCCTGGTATTAGCCTTGCACGCCCTGTTCCATATTTCCCTTATTACTCTCACAAGCAGTTGGATACTGAAGTTTGGTGTACCTGAGACAATACTGACAGATCAAGGAACTAAATTTATTTCGGATTTGTTCAAGAAATTGTGTAAGCTTTTGTGTGTGAAAAATTGAGGATGAGCCTTTTACATCCTCAAGCTAATGGAAGAACAGAGAGAGTGCATAGAATTATAAGGATGGTGCTAGGATACTATGTGGATGCACACTATTACAGGAATGTAGTCTCAGCATACAATTCAAAGCAGCACATAAATATGGAATTGTCATCTTAATGGATGTAAGATACCATCGCCGTTCAACACATTAAAAAATAAGAACGGTAAGACAGGAGAGTCTGTTAAAGACTATGTGAGAGTAATAAGGGAAATGTAGAACAGGGCTTGCAAGGCTTATACCAGGGCACTAGAGAAGCAAGAGGAAGCAGTTAACCATACAGCAAGAATGCCACAATACAAGGTTGGCCAATGGGTAGTGTTATCAACTTCTTCTACACCAAAGGGAAATATAAAAAAAAGTTTTGCAAAGTTGTGGACTTATTCTAACAATTGGTTTCCTTCACCCTATCACTTAATCTCATACATTTCCTTGTGTCTTAACTCAAAACCATGGAACTTATTTAATTGCTAGGCTTCTTGCACAATAACTTCTAACTCTCTTTTTCAAACTTGCAAGCTAAAATGAATCACAAATTCTTAATATTATCAATAATTCTTAATACCCCCTTGTGCATTTATCTTCCTTCTGCTGCTTTTGTGCTTGGGGTATCCAGTCCATTGGAATCTGAATGATGGCTGGGCCTGAACTGTGCTTCATCTTCCATGTACCAAAAAAAGGGCAATGCTCAACAGAACAAGTGCCTCTGCAGTGGTTGGTATGATAATTGTCAATGTTGCCTCTTTCTGGTACTGATTTTCCTGATATAAGTTTATATCTGCACCAAGGTTTCCAGGAAGATTCATCTCTCCTGCTGGTTCAGAAGCATCTTTAAAGATTTAATTAATTCTGCCCCAAGAGTTTGATATAAGCTGGCTAGATCTGCAGCAGGTAGCAGTTTCATGGGCTTTTCTGGTCAATACAAATTATGCTGCAAAATATTCTGTTGAGTTGTCCCTGAAATCACAGAGGGCAGAGAAGAGTAAGCCACGTTATCTCACATGCTGTTCGATTTAGTGATAAACCACTCTCATTTAATTCTAGCCTCTTTATTGATGTAAGCTTCCCCTACTCAAAACCTTGTCAAAGGTAGAGTATAACCAATATGTCTTGACCTGCTGAGAGTACAATTCTGGGTGTCACTTCTTTATTGCATTCTCTTACCTCCTTTCATCCCATTAACAATTTCACTTTGCAGGAATCCTGCCCCTCTCTTATTACCACATTCAGACAGACTGTGGTTTCCCCTCAGTATCATTCTTGTAACTTTGCTTCCTCCATTTTTACTTATCTTCCTTTGTATTTTGCAATTAATAATAGTTGCTGTGGATTTATTCCTACAAATTTCTTCAACATCCCCCACTTGACGGGACACATGAACTATTTAGCACTCATAACGTGCTTGTTTCCCTGCTGCTGGTAGAAATTGAAATGTAAACTTTCACTCCGCCATTTCTCACCGATACTGTGGCTAACTTGAAATAAAAAAGTAAGTTTTTGTGCTGGGTTCTAAAACCAACCCCAACTCCAGTAGTAGTTCCTTCTGTACTTTCCTTAGACCCTCTAAATGCTGCTCTGGTGACAACAAGTTTACCCCTGGCTGACTTCTTACTGCCTGCTGCATAGCCTCCTGTAGTTCTATTACTTTTCTTTGTGCTTCCCAAACACTATCTAAGACTTCTACTTCGGTTTGTAGTTCCCTGACGTCCCGATTAAGTGCCTCTTCTCTAACTCTGGCATACCACATTACTTCTCCAGTCAGTTGTCATAGTAGTCATGTGTTATTCAATATGTCCTTCTCTAAACTTTCAGTCTGCATAGTATGGCAATCATTCATGACTTGGTTTCCTTTTGCCCACTGCTTAACCTCTTCTATGGTGTTGTTCACCCTTTAAATCTCTTCCTCATCAGCAGTGCCAAATACATTTTTTTCATAAGCTGACCTCCAACATTAATCCAACCCCTCTTCCTTCACGTATGTGGAATAAGCCCCAGTACCTGGGTCATCTCACTCCCTAATTTCTCATGTGCTCCATGTACTCTCTCACATACCATAGCACTTCCTTTGAGTATCCCATACCTTTCCATTCCCTGACAGAATTTGTGGAATGCTTCTTCCAATCTTCTCACCTCATTACACATCTCCCATGCTTTGAATGCCACCTGTACCACAAGCAATGGCTGGTGATCGCTATGTTTTCCTGCTAGGGTAACAATGCTCCCTTTCCAGGAGCTGCTTCCGTAATTCTTCCACCCCGATGAAGATCAGTAGTCCTGCGACGAACCGCATCATCTCACCTTCTCTGCGTCTCACCTATGAGCAGGAATACTTGTTACTTTCCTGCCCCTTAAATTCATTGCTGCTCCACAGCTGCTTGTACTAACTGCCCTAAATCTGTACCTAACCTAAATTTTTTAAAATCACTATCTCCTAGGCCTTAATCCCTATGGATTCCTCCATTTCATTCACAACTTCTTGTTTAATTTCTGATACCTTTCTCCTCACCCTCCCTTTCTGGTCCACATCCCTTAAATAACTTCCGGAGTCCCTTGAAAAGGTTTCAGCTGCACTACTTCCACAATTGTCATTCTCTTCAGCAACTGAATCTTGGCATTTACAGCTGATATAGACTCTACCACTTGGAATGGCCCCTGATACTTTGCAAAATACTTTTTTATCTTCCGCTGCAGCATATATGATGCTGATAGCATCAACCACTGATCAACCGTGCACTGTGGCATCCTTGCCACACGGCCCACTGCTTCTTCCTGTTCCTCTAGTGCTTGCGTATTTGTCCTCTGTCCTCTATTCCAAATTTCCTTATTCACTCTGGAAAATTCTTAACAGACTCTCCAGTCTTACATTTCTTCATTTTCAATAGGTCGCATGGTGATGGCATTTTATGACCATATACTACTTCATATAGCAATAGTCCTATATTTGTATGCTGTTTTGAGTTGTAGCAGAGATGAGATACTTCAAATAGACATCCCAGTTGGTATGATGAAAGTCAATGTAGTATCCAAGTGTCTTCCCGATTATCCTATGCACTCTTTCAGTTCTTCCATTGGCTTGTGGATGGAGAGGACTTGTCCTTAACTTCTTCAAATTCAATAAAATACAAAATTCCTTGAGTAGATCTGACATGAAGTTCATTCCCTGGTCTGTTGCTATTGTTTCAGTCACTCCAAACTTCAGTATCCAGTTATTCACAAGTTCTTGTACCACTATTGCTGCCTGCTGTTTTGGCATCATGATCATTTTTATGTATTTTGAAAAATGATCTATGATTGTGAGTATGTACTTGTTCCCTGCAGGTGTTTTATTGAATGGACCTAAAACATGAGTCCCCAGAAATTTGAATAGTGCTAATGCTTCTGGTAACCTCCACAATGGTACTCTTGTTTGGCACAAATCCTCTCTCTGTGCGCACTGTATGCAATTGTCCGAATCAGAACGCTATGTTTTGTACCCAGTTTTGGAAGAATATGCATAGTTATTCAAGGAATTGCAGTATTTGCCAGCAACTGATCTTGTACAGCATGAAATTCCAGTGGGAGATGCTAAAATATTTGCTCAGAAACCATACAGACTACCATTTCACCTGCAATCTGTTGTTGAAGAAACTGTCAGCAGCAGCTGGCTACAGGAATAATTCAACCCTCTACTGGCCCTTGGTCTTCACCAATTGTCATGGACTGTACAAGTCAATCAGTGGAAGAAAACCCTATCATCTGGGCAGCCATATGAGAACAGTAAATAAGGCCTTACCCTCTACCATGAATTGTACAAACATTGGACAGATTAGGGAACTGTAAGTATTTTACTACTCTTGACATTGACTCTGGATACCACCAATTCCTGACTGCACCAGAAGATCGACCAAAGACCTGTTTTGTGGTTCCATCTTGAATGCATGAGCTCCTTCACGTGTCTTTTGGCCTAAGGAATGTGCCTCCCCTTTCCAAATATTTGTTGACTTACTGTTGAGAGGTCTTATATGTCTTGTATATCAAGACTATATCATAGTCTTTTCAAGAACAACTGCAGAGAATGCAAAGAAATTAAGAAGTGTATTGTCTAGGTTGGAAAATGCACATATAAGTTTGAAGGCAGAGAAGTACTTCCCTACAAAGTCCCAAGTTCAGTACCTGGGGCACATTATCAGTACAGGTGGGGTTAAACCAGATCCTTGGCCGACAAAAGCAGCTGGCAATTTTCCAGTTCCTATAGATGTTAAGGATTTGCAATTGTTTATGGGTTTAGCAAATTATTGCCAATGGTTTGTGAAATATTGTGCCTTGGTAGCTAAATCATTGACAAAACTGTTGAGTGTACAGAGGAGTGTGAAGTGCCTATGTGAAAAATTAAACATGTTTTAACAAATTAGCCTTCATTGGTTTACTCGGACTTTGAAAAACATTTTACTCTTTCAAAGGATGCTTTGGATTAAGCTATGAGAACTGTCCTTAGTCAGGAATGCAGTGGTGAGGAAGGACCTATAAGTCATGCTTCTATGCAAATGAGTTCAGCAGAGATGAATTACAGCAATACTGAAAAGGAGTTGTTAGCCTTTGTTTTTGTTGTAGTAAATTATTTGAAATGTTGCCTGTATGGACAAAAATTCACTGTGGTCACCAGCCTTGCTGCCCTTATGTGGATGTTAACCCTAAAGAACCTCAGTGCTCATTTATTCAGTGGACACTGAAATTATTAGATTATGATTTATTTATTTGTTTATTTGTCCATATCTCTTTTCCAGTACATATATCGTACACAGGTTATTGGACAGAAAACGTTTTTATTTATTAGTTTTTCAAATATCAAACATACATTATTTAAAGTTTTATAACAAAGGGATGTATACAGTTAATAATTACAATTTTTTAACACTGTATGTATTTAACTTATTTTTACAATTAAAGATACAAATTAAATTTTTTCTTGCATGAGTTACTTTGAGATTGAATAGTAGTAGTTTTCAGAAGGTAGGCTGTCACAGACTTTTACACTTCTGTAGTTCAGGATGAGATTTTCTATGTCTTGGTAATCTGTTGTATAGTTTTGTTCCTGCATGATATACACCTTCTTGGCATAGTGTTGTTTCATTATTCATGTAATTGCCTTTTGTTTCCTGAAAACTGTAATGGCCTGATGTATATTTCCCAAGAAAATGATACTGTACTTCAATACTGAATGTACACAAGCAAATTAAACAGCCCTAACCATTTCCCCCACTAATATTGTCGCAAAGAATTCTTACTACATAGCTCATTTTTGCTATTTTTGAATTTAGGAATGTGATATGAGTCCTCCATTTAAGATTTTCCTGGATATGAATCCCAAGAAATTTAGTTTCAGTGACAGCACTAATGATTTGGTTATCTATACATATTATGGGTTGTGCCACATTTTTATTCTGATCTGTGCAGAAATTCATGAGTACCGAGTTTTGGGGATTAACTATCAGCCTGTTTCTTGTAAACCATTCAGTCACTTCTTTTGTAATATCTTTTGCGGATGCAGTGAGATTTTCTTCTTTATTTTCTTAAATCAATAGACTGGTGTCACCTGCAAATAGCACAGGTTCAGAATCCCTAACGTCTGATGGGAAATCATTAATGTATACCAAAAAAGGAAGGGGACCTAAAATAGAGCCTTGTGGAACACCATAACTTAGACCACGTGGTTCTGAAAGGTGTACCTGGAGTTCATTTCCTTCCACGTACTTAATTTCAGTTACCCGAGAACGATATTCCAAATATGATTTAATCCACTGATTTGGCACACCTGTTACAGCATACCATTCAAGTTTCCTCAGGGGCACAGAATTATCAATCACATCAAAAGCTTTTTAAGACATGGTTTATCAGGTTGAAAGTGGATGTTTCAGTTGACTGCTGTTGTCAGAAGCCATGCTGACATCCAGAAATAATATGATTCTTGTTGAAGAATGTAGTTATTTCTGAAAGGAACACTTTTTCAATAATTTTCGAAAACACTGGCAGTAAAGACACAGGCCTATAGATACCCATGCATTTCTGATTGCCTTTTTTATGTAGGGGTATTACTTTTGCCATTTTCAGTTGCAGTGGGAAGACACCACATGATAAGGAAGAATTGCATGTGTGTAATAAAGGAGAGAGTATTTGTCTTGCTGTTATTTTCATAATACAATCAGGAATATCATCAATACCAGTTGAATAATTACTCTTCAATGAATTAATGGTATTTAGGAGCTCTGTTGGACCTATTGGACTGAGGAACATGAATATATTATTTATTTCAATAGATGAAAGTTCTTTCCATGTCGTATTGGTGGATTTCCAAATTTTTCATTCACTAATTTTCCAGTAACAGTTGCATAATAAGAATTGAAGCTGTTTGCAACAGCCCTATGGTCAGTGACATTCTTGCCATTGCGTGATATCATAATATTTTTGTGAGTTGCCTTCTTTCCTGTAAGATCCTGCACAGCTTTCCACATGGACTTAGTTTTATTGCATGACTTCATAATATATTTGTTATTTTCCTTAATTTTTGCCTGTTTTATGACGCATTTCAAAACTAGTTTGTATTTTTAAAATAAGTAAGAAATTCTGGACTGCTGTCAGTCTTTGACAGCAGAAAAAGTTCTCACTTCTTTTTATGATATACTCTAATGCCTGATGTAATCCAGTTTTTGAATCTATCTGTGCTTCTGGAAATCACTTTCCTTTGTGGAAAGTTATGCCTGAAAATGTTTAAAAAATTTTGCGTCTTTTGTTCGGTAGTAGAGGTATCATATACTTCTCCCCAAGATTTTTGGCTGATTGGATATTGGAAGTATTCAATATTTTTCTGACTATAAATCCTTTTAGGGATAATATTTTGTACACTGACCGAAAGGTGATATACAGGTATGGTTAGTAATTACGAAAGGTGGTCACTATAGCCAGTATCAAAGTTTGAGTGACATTGTTTGTAGAATCATGTTTGTCATCATAGCTATTTGATGCACTTACTTTTATATTTCCAAGTTGTGCACTGGTTTCCACAGTTGTCCTTCCTTTGCTTATATAATTGGTAGCCGATATTTCAATAAAGTTGAGTCGATGCTCTGTTTGTTGAGTTTTACAATCAAGATGTTGCGGCTGTTTCTCCAATAAGACTACAGTCATTTTAAGTTCACTGATTTCACTCTTTTTTGTAATTAAAATAAGACAAAAGTCATCACAATATTTACATATGGATGGCACTGTATTTACATTTACCACAGTTTTTCACTAAATTTTGATCTCGTAATGATTTTGTTTGCATTTTTTGCTTTAACTTCGCAGCAGTAACACATAGCAGATCAAACCACGACATTTTTTTTTGCACTGAATACATAAAGACTCATTCTTTTTTTACGTTTTTCATGGAACTTGATTTTCGTGTACCTTTTTCCACCGCCATCTTATGACATATGCCAGAAGCCTGGTCACCTACATCTTGATGTTGATGGACTAAGCCACAAAGTAAGGGTTGCTCGGACAGATGCTGTTTTAATAGTATAACTAAGAAAAGAAACACAGAAACAGACATAGAATGCCACCAGTATGCCTCCAACCGATATTTCACTACAGAAGGAGGTATCTTCTGTAAAACCAACTGGGTAAATGGGTAGTAATACTGAAAGAATTGCAACGGCAAATTATGGCACAATGTCATGACAGTTTCCTGCCATAATTGGTGACAAGCTATAAATGTTTGGATAGCTTCCCACTTTTGGTGGAGAGGTAGGCAAACTGATGTTTGGAAATATATACAGAATTGTCTGTCTTGTGCACAGAGGGCACATCCACCAGAATGATAAGTACATCTTATTCATTACTGATCACTTTTATAGATACCAAATCCTTGCACCGCTTGCTAACATGACTGCAGAAACTGTTGCTTGCACCCTTGTAAATCACTTATTTCTACCTTATGGATCCCCTGATGCTATTCTGACTGAAAAAGGAACAAATTTTATGTCTATCCTGTTCATTTCACACAAGTATGTAAGATCAAAAAATGGCAAACAACGCCTTTTTATTGCCAAGCAAACGGTCACCCTGAATATGTCCATAAAACAATCATTCACATACTAAGTCAGCAAATCACATATTGACTGTGACAGATACATTGCTTATGTAGCTTCCACATACAATAATTATTTACATGCCCATGAGGCTGTTTATGGAAGATCCACGAATTTTCCATTTGAATTCAACATGTTGCTGCCCAATGTTAAGATAGGGGAAGTAAAGTGGTTAGTCCACTGCCTTAAAGCGATCTGGAAGCAATTAAAACAGACTAATTCTCACCTTATTTAGAAACAGTTAAAATGTAGAAACAAGGGGACTACATGTACATTCCCAGTATAAACCAGGAGGTCTTGTTTTGCTTTGCTTTGTTTGACTCCGTAGTCAAAGAAGGAAAAGCTAATTCACACCAGCATATGAAGGCCTTTACCCTGTCTTGTGGGTGACTTCTCCTGTGAATGCAAGATTCAACTGTCTGATCATACTGTAGTAGTACATTTAGATCAGCTAAAATGACATCATGGTCCAGCTGTGCAACCTCCTGCAGTACAACCAAGTTCACCTTTCAGTGCTCCACCACAAAGTAAGAGTATTACTGCAAAGAAAGTAGGAAAGAAGAAAGACAAGCCATTGCCAGCACATCCACACTGTGCCTTAAGAAATAGGCACCCATATGTCCTGAGGTCCAGGAAATGATTTTGATATGCACACAAAAGACATTTACTTTATCAAAACCGAAAAGATGTGGGAAATGGTTTAATTGTAAACATGATGAGCAGGTAGAGGTGTGTAAATTACAATTTTGTGGTGACTGCAATACCACACAGATATAACCTAATAGAAACGTCATGTGTCAACCAGGAAATTATTAAGGCCAACAGGGAATTTCGCAAAATATGCAAAGCATACAGAAACACAAACTTCCTAGATGTGAAATTCTTGGAAAGGAAACACTTCACCAGGCATGGTATGCATTTAAATATTCATGGGAAAAAGTTCATAGGTTCTAGAACAAATGAGATGGTTGAGATGATGTACACAAAAAACATCATGATGCCTATTATTGTATCAACTCAAAATGGAGAAGCCATGATGATACCAGCAACAAAAAAAGCAGCAGAACAAACACAACCAACAGCAGTTACACAAAATGCAGCAGTACAAACAATAATCGAAGCAGAAATGCCAACAACAGCATCACAGACAGCAGTAGCAGCAGAAATCCCAGCAATAGCAGGAGCAGCACCAGACATTGAAACAACCATCCATGGGGCAACAAGTAGACGGAAAAGGACACCCCCTTCCCATGTGAAGGATTTTTCAACTGCAGATATGATGAAAAAGAAGCCACCAAGATAAGTAACATCAAATGTCTAACAGTACTCCACCAAAATATTCAGTGTGTAAAAAGCAAAGTGCAACAGCTGAAGCTGAGTTACAAATCTTAGACAGCACTGTTATCTGTATTACAGAGCACTGGTGTAAAGAAAGTGAAATCTTATATATTAATTTACCCTCATATGTCCAAGCATGTTCTTATTGCAGAAACACAATGAAAGGTGGAGGATCATGTATTCATGTTAAGAACGGCATTGAATCTAAAGTCAGAAATGA
This sequence comes from Schistocerca americana, assembly GCF_021461395.2. Lineage (NCBI taxonomy): Eukaryota > Metazoa > Arthropoda > Insecta > Orthoptera > Acrididae > Schistocerca > Schistocerca americana. Next base: position 126,912,783 of record NC_060121.1, read on the forward strand.
TATTATCATGCTAAGTGTAGACAAAGACTTTGAAATGTGAGCAATAGAGATAGTTGCTATAGATATACCCAAGAAACTAACTATATCATGTGTATATCGTTCTCTCAGTGGTAATTTAGAGATATTCTTTTCAAAACTTATACAAAGCCTAGAACTAGCATTGACTCTGAAACATAATATCCTTTTGTGTGGGGACTTAAACATAAATACAACTAAAACAGATGACACCAGGAACACATTTACGAATATCCTACATAGTTTTGGTCTATCATCACTAGTCAACTGTGCAACAAGAATAACCACACATTCATCATCTACCATTTAGCATGTAGCTACAGATGTAGGCAGAGAAAATTGTGATGTACTTATCAAAAATCTGGAACTGTCTGACCATTTATGTCAGATTATAAAAGCAAAAGCTTGTGTAAAAAAAGAATCAAAATTGCATGTATATAAAAGAGTCTACTCTCCATCAGCTTTGCAAGAGTTTTCCTTAAAGTTAGCGCATGAAAGTTGGGAAGGAGTATACATAGAAACTAAAGTGAATAGCAAGTTCTCCAATTTTGTGTCGGAGTTTAAATTAAAATTTGATGAAACATTCCCCAAAGCATTAATTCCTATTGGAACACCCACCAACAATAAATGGATTACTAAAGGAATTAGAAAAAGTGCTCAAACTCGTAAATACCTAAACTCCATTAAAAAGGACAATAGTGATCCAGTTTTTTTGCACTACTACAAAAACTACAAAAGGATCTACAGGAAGGTACTCAACACTGCAAAAAAATCAGCCAACGATAGGTTCATAAATTTAACCAATAATAAAAGTAAAGTTACATGGGCTGTAGTGAAACAAGAAACAGGAACTGTGAAGCAGAGAGGTACAAACATGCAAATCAGGAACAAAGAAAACTTATAAAGTAACTGGAAAGAATTAACAAATTATGTGAATACCTACTTTAGCAGCATTGCAACAGACTTACAGAAAAATTTTCCAAATGGTGCTAATCAACCAATACAGAAGCATATAGCAAACTCAATGGTATTGCTTCCAACTACTGAGGAGGAAGTATGCAATGTTGTAAGGCAATTAAAGAACAAAAACTCGGCAGGTTTAGATGAAATCCTGGTGTGTGTGCTGAAAAAATGCATAAACGGTATCAAAGCTCCACCAACAGAAATCATGAATGAATCCTTCAAAACTGGTTGCTTCCCTGTGTATCTGAAGCATGCCAAAATTTTACCAGTTCACAAGAAAGGTGACGTAGAAGACATTGAGAACTACAGACCAATAGCCCTATTGTCATGCTTTTCCAAAGTGATAGAAACAATAATGAAAAACAGGCTTTTGAGCTATCTAAGTAAATTCAACCTCCTCTGTAATGACCAGCATAGTTTCAGGCCTGGTAGAGGTACAGAATCTGCAATAGCACAATTTACAAAAACAGTTTCAGAAGCACTAGATGAGAACAGCTATGTAACTGGCCTTTTCCCAGATCTATCTTAGGCATCTGATACAGTTGACCAGCAGAAGCTGTCGCATAAATTAGAGGCACTAGGAGTAAGGGGAGTGGTTCTCAAATGGTTTCGTTCATATCTAGAAAACAGAGTACAGTCAGTAGAGATCACACATGCCTCCAGTGGATCAAAGTACATTGAGAAACATATATCTCATCCACAATATATCAATATTGGGGTCCCTCAAGGAAGTGTACTAGGCCCTGTATTATTTCTGGTGTGTATAAATGATTTCCCGCAACATATCAGCCATGGAGAGAAGATATTGTTTGCGGATGACAGGAACATACTAGTCACCAGTAAGACAGCAGCACAAATGTTGGAAAATTCTACTGAAGTGCTGAAGGATGTTCACAAATGGTTTCAGGAAAACAAACTAACTCTCAACGTAAAGAAAACAAATACAATATGCTTTAGAATGAACAGAAAACAGAGTCCCTTAAACTTAAAACTAGATAACATCTCCATAGATGATGTACTTACAACAAAATTCTTATGGTTGCACATTGACAGCCAAATGAAGTGGAAAGAACATGCTATGAAACTCTCAAAAAAGATATCCACAACATGTTATGCACTTACAGTCCTTGTATCCGCATGCAGTAGTGAATGTTTGAGAACTGTATACTTTAGTTGTGTTCATTCAGTAATCAATTATGGTATTATTTTCTGGGGAAGCAGTGCTCAGAATTTACAAACAGTATTTAAAATTTAAAAGAGAGCAGTAAGAATTATAACAAAAAGCAGTAAGCGGGCCCACTGCAGAGAACTTTTCAAAATGTTAGAAATTCTAACTGTTCCTTGTGAATTTATATTCCAAACCATAGTGTACATCAAGCACAAATAGCAGTTTTCATAAGTATAGTACAAGAACAAGTTACTGTCTTCACCTAGACAGGAAGAATAAACGCCGGCCGAAGTGGCCGTGCGGTTAAAGGCGCTGCAGTCTGGAACCGCAAGACCGCTACGGTCGCAGGTTCGAATCCTGCCTCGGGCATGGATGTTTGTGATGTCCTTAGGTTAGTTAGGTTTAACTAGTTCTAAGTTCTAGGGGACTAATGACCTCAGCAGTTGAGTCCCATAGTGCTCAGAGCCATTTGAACCATTTGAAGAATAAACATAAGACTCAAAATAGCTTCTTGTATGAAGGTGTAAAACTGTATAATAAACTGCTGCAGAAAATAAAAGAAGTAGATAACATGTACCACTTTAGGAAAAATCTTAAATTCTTTTTGCAGGAACACTGCTTTTACACTATAAGTGAATTCCTTAGTACAAAATGATTGTAAATAGCTTTTGTTTCACAAAATTTTGATAAGGAGCAAAAATGATTGTAAATAACTTATATGTCACAACGTTTAACTACATGTAACAACAAACTGTATAAATATATGAATGTACACAAGTGACAGCATCCATACATTTTAAAATGTCCACAGATGGCTAAATAAATGAATAAATAAAAAATAAATAAATCCAGCCAACCAGTTTGTATTTTGTCTTTTATTTGTGAAAAGACATTGTGCTAGGTGGATGAAGTCAGTTTTAGTGATGTTCATTGCTGTTGCACCAAGAGGTCAGGAAAGCTTTTTAAGGGTGCAATGCTATATTGTAAGCTGTAATATTAAGGGTATACGGAATGAGTTTTTTGATGAAAAAATCGATTTTTGGGTAAATGCATTTTCGAAAAATTTAGACTCTCCCATTTAATACCATGTATAAAATATTTGGATGATGTGAATAGAACTATTTTAAATAATTTTTTTAAATAATTTCGACACACGATGTTCCGCACCTTGTATATGAGACGCGAAATATACCTGATATAGACAGCCTTGCCAGAGATATAATTGAGCACAAGAGAGTTAGCTTTTCTGTTGTCAATACTGCTAGACAGTTGACAATAGATTCTGCACCATTTGTATTGTTTCCTTTGTGAGTACATCCATGTCATTGTTGTGAAAGTCGTATGTGGAGAAGTCATTGAGTTTTCTTTCCTTCAACATGCCAAGACCTAGTCTAAAGGTATTTAGAAAGCGTGTACATTGGCGCAAGAAAGTAAAGTGTACTAAAAATTCGTCTGATTCATCTTTATTGCCGTGGTCCTGTGGTTAGTGTGAGCGGCTGCGGAACGAGAGGTCCTTGGTTCAAGTCTTCCCTGGGGTGAAAAGTTTAATTTTGGTAGTCACTCAAGATGGCGCCGATAGAAGAGTGTTGTGACACGTCTCAGTCCTCAAAAAAGGTTAAATTAAATAGTTCATCGTGTAGGGAATGCTCGAAACGCATCATGAAAGGCATCTTTTGTGTGAAGTGTAACTACTGGTTTCATCCTGCGTGTGTAGAAATCAACCCATTACTGAACAAAGTGGCAAACATCCGCATTTGTGTAATATGGCGAATAATACCACAGAGAACTCTGTCAGTGAAACAAGTGGTAAGTATAAATGGAAAACAGTTTCCTATAATAAGAAGGACAAACGTAAAAGTGCAACGAACAAAGAAGATGACAAAAATGATTTTCTGTTAATAGGTGATTCTATATTAAAAAATGTTATTGTGCCGGACTGCATGGTCGATGTTCGACCTGGAATCCAGTCGCATCAACTCAACAAACATTTTAAGAATGTATTGTCCACGAAAAGAAACACGAACGAAACTGGTAACAAAACTTTAAGTACCGACGATTACAGAGATGTCTTAATCCACGTGGGCACAAACTCCATCCGCAGTAACAGTGAGGAAGAAATCGTGAATGAAACATGGAATCTGATTAGATCGGCGAAAACTGTGTAGCCAACATCCAGGTTGGTAATTAGTGGAATTATTCATCGAAGATCAGTAAGTGATACTTACATCAACAGGATAAATACCGGCATTGGGGAACAGTGCAACAGACTCGGTGCAGTATTCATTGACCCAAACAAATTCTTAAACTGCAAGTGTCTGGGAAAAGATGCCCTGCACTTGAATAGATTAGGCTCCGTGAACCTTAATAAAATGTTCATAGACGTGTGTAAAGTCCTAAGAAGCAAGGGAAACTAATTTATTGTGATAGGGGTGGCAAAGAAAAAATTCAAACTGAAAATAAAAAGTTTAGGTACCAAACAAAGGATGCACGTGAAATAACTAAAAGCAAAAATGATCTATTGATGCACTGGAACATAAATGGCTTAGGGGCAGAACTACCAAATCATAAATTCTCAAAAATCGACGAACTAAAAATTCTGCTTTCAGAATCTGTAAATATTAAAATAATCTTCCTAAATGAACACTGGTTAACAGAAGATAGTATAAAAGTACTAAATAGTATGAATAATTTTAAGGTAGCTGCTAGCTTTTGTAGAATAAGCAAATCTCCTGGAGGCTCCTGCATTCTTGTCAATTCTTCCATAAGTTATACAGTAAGAGATAGTTTTAATTATTTAAATGAAGAGAGCGTGTTTGAAAGTTGCTCTGTAGAACTAAGTGATTTGAATACACTGGTTATAGCAATCTACAGAATTACTGGATGTGCGGTAACAAAAGTGTTTTTAACCAAATTCGAATGCCTCCTGGAAAAACTCCAGAAAGAAAGTAAGAAAAAAGTTGTTAAAGCAGCAGACTTCAACTTAAATGTCTTAGTTGAAAGCAATTATTCCACAAAATTTCGTGACTTAATTCAGAAATCTGGTTTCAAGCTAAATTTTTCTGAAGGCACTAGGGAAAACAGCAGATCAGTGACCTGCATTGATAATATTATTACTAACTACAAATTTGGCAGTGGAAATAAGCGCAAATACTGCTTAGACTTGGGTATTTCAGATCATTCAGCTCTGTTTATTGAGCTCTCAAAAGCAAATAACCTAAAGCCTCCAGAAGTGTGTATAAAAAGGGATCTCAGTAAAAGTAAAATGGATTTATTCCGCAGTAAATTAAGTATAATAAGCTGGCCTGTAGACTACAATAGTTCAAGCTCGATAAACTATGACAAATTCTTAAATTGTTTCTTAGAGGTATTTAATGAATCATTTCCTCGTAGATATAAGCAAAAGAAAGTTAATGGTAAACTCAAATATATTACAACAGGAATAAAAATCTCTAGTGCCAGAAAGAGAGAGCTCCACAATGAGTTAAAATCAAACAGAAATCCAGATTTTGTTATTTATGTCAGACAGTATAAAGCTGTATTTAGGAAAGTTGTAGCGGCAGCTAAAAAAATGGCAAAAAATGAATTCATACGAGAACACACAAATAAGACAAAAGCAGTGTGGTCAGTTGTTCAGTCTGAACTAGGAGCCAAAGTAAAAATTCATGAGATTTTGAAAATTAGACATGAAAATGAAATTATAGTAAACCCTGTTCAGATGTAAAGTTGTTTCAATGAATTCGTCCTAAATGTAGTAAGATCGGATGTGGATATGACATTCTATCAGGGCATCACAAATTTGGAAAACAGCCAGAACACATCTTTTAAACAATTTGAAAAAATAACCCAAAGGGATGTGGAAAAGGAAATATTGTCTCTAAAAAACAAAACCTCACATGGGTGGGATGAAATAACAACATCTGTAATCAAGTATGTGTACGATATTATTTCCCAACCACTGTCAACTATTATAAATCAATCTTATGAACAGGGATGCTTTCCAGAGGTATTGAAATATGGTGAGATCAAACCTCTGTTCAAGAAAGGATCGACAGAAGATATGCGGAATTACCGCCCTATCTCTCTCTTGCCAGTCTTCTCTAAAGTGTTTGAAAAGATTGCAGCAAAACAAATTAGTGACTTTCTTACTGTAAATGATATAATTTTTAAAAACCAGTTCGGATTCCAACAGGGTAAAAGCACTGTGAATGCTGTAAATGAGTTTATCCAAAAACTATGCTCCACGTTAGATAAAGGTAGAAAGGTCACAGGTATATTCTGTGATCTGAGTAAAGCTTTTGATTCAGTGAACCGTGCATTACTCCTCCACAAATTACAGATGTATGGAATCAGAGACACTGCTTTAAAATAGTTTAGCTCTTACCTGTCAGGTAGGAAACAAAGAGTAATTTTAACTTCAAATGGAACCAATTATTCATCAGACTGGAAAACAGTTCCCCAAGGAGTCCCACAAGGTTCAATATTGGGTCCCTATCTGTTTCTTTTTTACGTAAATGACCTACCACTTGCTATTGATGTTCATTCAGTCTTATTTGCTGATGATACATCAGTTCTAATTGAAAATGAGGTATCTGAAAATATTCCAGAAAAAGCCAAAAATACTTTAGAAAAACTTGAATTTTGGTTCTATCAAAATGGACTAAAACTAAATGCAACTAAAACCAAAATGATGCAATTTGAAGCTAAATCAGTACAAAGGAGTGAAATAAAGATAACTTGCAATGATCAGGATATCACAGAAGCAAACCACATGAAGTTCTTAGGCCTAAATCTTGACAAAAATTTAAATTGGAAGGTACACATAGATTAATTAGCAAATAAACTGAACAACTTAGCATTTGCAATGTGTATTTTGTCAGGTGCCACAAACATGGATACCAGAAAGATGGTTTATCACTGCTACTATGAGTCAATTATTCGTTATGGCATAATCTTTTGGGGAAATTCAGCAAATGTCACTAGGCTCCTAGTATTACAAAAGAAAGTAATTAGAAACATGTGTGTCGCAAAAAAATGGGAGTCCTGTCGACCACTGTTAAAAAATTTAAAAGTACTATCTATCCCCTCACTTTACATATATGAGATGATGGTGTTCCTATATAGAAATCAACATACACTAGACACTTTCTGTTTTGACCACAACTACAGCACTCGCCACAGAGATAACTTCAAACTTCCAACACATCGTTTAAAACTTTATGCCCAAACGCCAGAGTATATGGGGTTAAAAATTTTCAATAAAATAAAAGGCAGTAATATATTTAAAATGGAGATTGGTTCACTGAAAAGATTGCTCTTTACTCTCCTGGTGGAAAAGTGTTATTATTCTGTCGATGAATTCATTGAGGACAGCTTCACAATCTGAACACAGGGATTGTATTACATTTATTATTTAATGTACATGTGTAGCTGTAACTTAGAAATGTAAAATATAATGTAAACTTTTGTATTTCTCTTAAAAAAGTGAAAAAAGTTTCTTTTGTAAACCTTGACATGTCTCCTGTACATCAAATCAAATGATTTGAAAATGGTATGTAATGAGATGAATAAACCACATACCACATACATACCACATACATCAGTATCTGATGTCCCAGTAGCGACTAACCTCAACACTGGTAGTGATACATTGAGTGATACTGCTGCCACTACACCAGAAAGTGCTTCAAGAAGAAAACTAGCTGGAATTGAAGAAGAATACAAGAAACTAAATGCTGGGACTACAAAATATGAGGTAATTAACGTCTCTTTATTATCAGACGTTTTGGAGAACAATGTGTGCTGCAAACAATGTGGAAAACGTGGTGTTTCATTGAAAACAAACTTACATGTAGGACTTGATTGTGAATTAGAGTTGATGTGCAGTTATTGCAAACACAGTGTTACTTTCTTCAATTCCTCACATGTTAATGCAGATACAGGTAAACTATACGATATAAACATTAGACTGGTTTATGGATTACAGTGTATAGGAAAGGGCAGGGCTGCAGGTGCCATGTTGTGTGGTGTGATGAACCTCCCTCCTCCACCTTCAAAATTTAACAAACACATAATTGCAATAGGCTCTGCTGTAGAAGATGTGGCACAGGAAAACATGAAAGATGCTGTTGAGGAAGCAGTTGTTGAAAATAATAATAGCAGAGACTTGTCCATAGCTTTTGATGGAAGCTGGCAGAAGAGAGGCCACACATCTCTGAATGGTGCAGTAACAGCTACAAGTGTGGACACTGGTAAGGTAGTTGATGTGGCAATACTTTCCAAGCATTGCAGATGCAAGGAGAAAATGAAAACTAAACATGAAGAGGAGTGCATGGCAAATTACTATGGGTCAAGTGGTGGTATGGAAGTTGCTGGTGTAAGAAGTATTTATCAACACTCAGTAAAATGGTACAACATTAGATACATAAATTATCTTGGAGATGGTGACTCAAAGGCTTTCAAAGAAATTGAGGAACTGAGACCCTATGGTAACGATGTGAAAATTTCCAAACTAGAGAGTGTTGGCCATGTTCAGAAAAGGATGGGATCAAGACTTCGACGGCTCAAGGCTAGCATGAAAGGCAAGAAATTGAGCAATGGAAAAACTTTAGATGGGAAAAATAGACTGACAGATGCTACAATAGATCATATTCAGAAGTGCTATGGTCTAGCAATAAGACAGAATACAGCAGATGCAGAGTTAATGAGAAGAGTAGTCTGGGCTCTGTTTTTTCATACAGCTTCAAACAATGAGAATCCCCACCATGGGCTATGTCCAAAAGGAGACGATAGTTGGCGCAAGTACAACAGAGGCAAGGTAACTAAGAAACAATACAATCACCCTCATCACCTGCCACCTGCCATAATGGATGAAATAAAACCAATATTCCGAGACCTCGCAGATATTAGTCTACTAAAGAAATGTCTTCATGGCCGGACTCAAAATCAAAATGAGTGTGTGAACCATGTGATATGGAATAGACTACCTAAAACTGTGTTTGTGGGTATAAAGACACTTCACTTTGGCGTTTATGATGCTGTTTCATCATTCAATCAGGGCAATATAACAAAGTGCAAAGTTCTGCAGAAGTTGGGGCTCTGTGTAGGACTACGAACTGCCGCAGCTATGCTTTGTTTGGACAAGGAACGGCTCAGGTCTTCAGATAATGCCATAAAAGTATATTCAAAGATGGCTAGACAGCATAGCAGAGCCATCAAGAGGAAGCTGTTGGACGATTCTGATGATACAAGCTATGGAGCGGGCTTGTACTGAAGTAAAAACTTTGAAGCTAATTTCCCATAACTTTAGTTTTTTGTGTATAAGGCACATTTTCTCAGCGCCTATTTATAGTAGAAAGATGAAATTTTCTGTAGTTGTTCCTTAAGATCTTCTAAGATATCTGAATTAAAAAATATGTGGAATTATTTTGTATTAATGGATGTAAATTTTAAAATACTTGTTAAAATGTATAACTTTTTTTAACATTTACAAAAAATAAAATGTCTGAAAAACCATACATTATTTTTTCAAAATTAATAATTCAGCATAAAAGCAGAACATATCTCTGCGTTCTGTGAAAAAATCAAGAGTATCGTCCAAATAACAAATGAGAAAATGTTCCTAACTTTTAGCTTAATTTAACATTGTAAGCATAGGGCGTTCCGTATACCCTTAAGAACCAGTAACTAGAGCACTGGTAATTGACAATGTACTGTTTCAAATGTGGAGTAATGGAAACTATTTAAGTGAGGAAATAGTTGAGGATTAGAAGTTGTTTACATTACATTACCATTATACTTATATTATCATTAAGAAAAGATGTAAAAGTATTACCAAATTATATTTACATGAGCCAGTGAGTGTAATTGTAATAGCAAGCTGGAGTTGGAACAAAGAACACACAGAAGTGATGCTAAATAAGCCAAGTTGTATCCAGAAAAGTCTGCATATCATGGAAGATAGGTTTACAGAGACCCATTTCTCTTAATACCAATTGAATTTAGTTATTGATTAATCAGTATGTGGTACAGAAACTAATTCTGAGGTAGACTGATACTTACAGCACTTGTACACTGAGTGACATTAATGAAGTGCCTCTCTAATGCTTATCCAAAATCAGCTTCACAAGAATTCACATATTTCAGACAGACAGGCAGACAGACAGACAGACAGACACTGTGGGTGTCCACTTAAAGAGCACTGAGCAAATGGATGGAAAACCTTGGGTACAACATTGGTGGAATTACAATTACTGTTAATTATTTTTTTTCTAATTTACTGAATATTGATGTCATACTATAATGCACAATAGTGCTGAAGGACTCAGTACCCAATTCTTGCATGCTACAGTGAACCAGTATAAATCATAGTGCCCTGAATGGAGCATAGTATTTTCAAAGATTGAATGTTGTTCTTATGGTCAAGCAAAGGAGTACAAGAAAGCTACTGTGTATCCACCCAGCATGAGTGCATTACACAGCTCTGCTGAGATCACACATACCAACTTCTGATGCATGTGTGCTCTGTGCCACAAGCTCTGAACTATACGATGCTGCAACACCACTACATAACACACTTAAAACTTCATCCATTAACATTTCTGTACATTTTTCTCTGATATGCCTACTACTAGATAGCAAGTTACATTCCACCCCTAGCTGATGAAACAATTCGTGACTTCGGAGTGACTTTATCATATCACAACCTCAGTCAGCCTCTCCATTATGGCTTAGCCATTGCACCATATGACACTCTTCCACAATGTAGGGCCATCTATTGTTTGTATAGGCAAGTCCTGAGCTACGCAGCTGCAGGTTGGGGATGACTGTATGTCTGTTCTTGTGAGATGTACACCTTCCAGGCTTAGCCAAAGACCTGGGTGGTCAAAATTTCTTGTTAACCTCCTGAATGATCAAAAGGTAACAACACATCAAGATAGTGAAAACCACTCACGGTATCTCATGCTGATCTGTAATAGATTACAAAGTATCAGAAAACATCTTCATACTTACCAGTTTAATATGAATGACGAATTCAAGTTATAACTGGAATATACTAGACAAGACATGATACAATTATATTCACACATCTTTCATTTGCTCATACTGATAGAACAAGACAGTATTCAATGTTTATGCAACCATGGCAAGCATGGAAGTTAGTACGTGTACACCACATTTTTGCACACATATATCTGTGTCCATAGGGGGAACTACTTAACTTAGCCACTGAGATACAAATGGAAGCCGTACACATGGTACCAAATGTTTTTGAATATTTCTTAAGGGAAAGGACAAAATTCCTCAAAGGTTTTGGTTATGTGGTTAACGATTGTTGCATGATAATTGAAGCCCTGCGCAACAAAGGGAAGTTCACCACCTGCAGAATTACATTACTGCCAAAGAAAATCATTGATCCAGAGCAACAAGAATCAGGAACTTTGCAGGTATGTCAGGGGAATATGAACAGAGAATTGGCACAATGGGGATAGAGGTATAAAAATGAACTATTTGTGTAAGAAGACAAGTTATGCATTGAATATGCACTGATACAATAAACACCAACAATATTTACTCACCATTGAAGAAGCACTTGAGAGAGACATCTAAAATATAGTTTCTTAGCAACAGGACACAGGAGATCATGCTGACTTTTTCACCAGTTTACACAATGTTGAAGTATGAATTTTCCGACACCTGTGAGCCAGATGTTTTGGATACCTTGTCTGTTTGAAAGACAAGAGGTGAAAATGTGATTGTTATGAACCTTATAATTGTGAACTGACTGCTCCAACTGATACTCGAGCTACTGACTGTGTTTAATGCATTCTTTCTTTATTCATGTCAGAGGTACACTAAAATGAACACATATACAATACATACAAAGAAAACTATACAGTATTCACCCAGAATTGGGCAACTTTGATAGCATTAGATCCTGCAGACATTAAGTCCTTCATGCTACAGCTGGTTGGGCATGAGTTACATTTGAAGAGATGCTGGGTTCTCTGCAATTCACCACATTTGCACAGTGTTGTGTTGGCATTTGGCAGTTGGAAGTTCCATTTAAGGAGATCGTCCCTTGATCTTGTGACTTCGGTCCATAGTCTGTTCAAGGACTTCCAGATAACCCACTTCTCCATGCGTCCAGGTGGCAGGGATTCTTGTGGTGTCATCCACTTTGACAGGTGTTGGTATCTTTCTTTCCACTTGGTGAGTCGGGTAGCCACAGCTGATCCTTCTAAGGGCTGTGAAGTTGTTAGGAAACTCTTCCTGGACTTCAGTCTTGGCTTGGCAGGTTGATGTCCAAAGAGTGGATGTGAGGTCACTGTATTTGATTTATGCCTCTCAATGTTAGCGGCGACCTCTCTTTTGATGTCACATGGAGCAATCCCAGTGAGACACTGAACTTTGTCCATGGGGGTTGGCCTTAGGCAACCTGTAAAAATCCTACAGCTGTCATTTAAGGCTACATCAACCTGCTTTGCATGTACTGAATGGTACCACACTAGGCTAGCGTACTCTCTTGTAGAATAGCATAAGGCAAGAGCTGTTGTTCTTAATATTTGTGGATGTGTACCCCAGTTCAATCCCGCCAGTTTCTGAAGAAGTCAGTTTCTGGAGGATACTTTCTGCTTCAGCTTCAGACAATGTTCCTTTAGTGTGTTTAGCGTATGTTGTTGAGCTCTGTCCTGCTGTGTATCTTTGTGCATTGTATTTTATGTATTTTATTTTGCAAAGAGTGACAGTCCTTCACCACTTTGAGCTCAGCCATATCTATGACTTATCTTTTTGTAATGTGTAATGAACTAAATGATAATAGGAATGAAACAGTTGATTGCAGTTAGGTACTGCTAGGTATAGGTAAGTCTTCCTAATAATGTTAAATAAGATGAATAGTTGTTCACTTGAAGCAAGTGGCAAACTTATGCTTAAAATACTTTTAAGTGAATTATGTTCCTCCTAATTGAGATTATACTCCTCCTGTTGTGAATATTTTAGTGATTACTAATACAGCCTTTTTAGGAAGTGTACCTCGTGGCACTACAGTGGTTTGCATTACCTTTTGTGGGATGTTGGTACTGAAAGACACATGCACCGTACCACATAAATGCCACAGTATTCTCTTAATGATAATTGCAACTGTAGGGTAGCTGTACAAATATGAAATCTGTTAGAAATAGGTTGTTCCCACAAGAAATGGAAGTAGTTTGTCCATATATGGCTGAGCAGAAGCAGATGTTCATGAAAAACCATTTTAGTTAACCTTGTGTCTACCTAAAATTCTTCCTTGCAGCAAAATATTTTCTTGCACCTTCCATGTTATTTGATTATTGTTTGATTCCATCATCATGCATGTCATTTCTGTTGCTATTGTCTTTGAGAAATCATAGGCCCTATGTGGTTAATTATCCCTTTTAAAAGCATTTCTTTTCAGTCTTTAATTTGCTATATTTAAGAGTCAGAACAAAGCACATGAGCAGTGTAATATTACAGAGTTGCAGCACACTGCGCTCCATATCAGTGCAAGCATGCGCAGAGCAGCACTCTGCTGCACTTCGATGTTACATATTCATACAGCACACACTGTTATGCACAGCATACTAGGTATATCTCAAACATGTGGCCATGTTTCTGTCAGATCTCTCTAAAATGAGATGCTCTGCAACTCCTTTCTATTACGTACCAATTGTCAGATTCAACCAACCTTAGTAACGGTGACTAAAACAGATTCCACTAGCCTTATATAATTGACTTCTCAATCTCTTTGTACCGAATCCACCCTGATCAACTTGTGTGCCTCACTACCTGACATTCACTTACAAAACCAACCAATTTGATTTCTGATGTAAGCTTAATGCATTCCCTCAAAGGAATTTTAAATGAGTAATGTGAAATTCTCCCTGACTGTGTTGAGGAAAGACATCACCTTACAAAAAATACAGTGCTATGGCACAATATCAGAATGAGACGAGATAACACACAGCACATTTTGTACACAATTATGACTTAAACTACTCATTAATCATATTTAATACACTCATCTGCTGCTTACTGAACCCTACAGAACCATACTATATCACCCCATCAGTAGCTGTCCGTGCATTACAGTGCAATTTCACCAACTATGTCTGCTCTAACGCAAGCAAGGTTCTACATTATACAACACTAATAGCCTATTCCATCAATAATTATTTACACGGTCCAAGGTAGCACATCTTAAAATTATGCTCACACATACATTTACGCTTCTTGTCACTTCCTTTTCTCTGTGAAATGAATGAGGGTTTTTGATGACTGTCTGAGAAAATTTTGTTTATAGCTGTAGGATCCACTATTTTGACCTGTGAGATTGACAGTGTTATTATTCAATCCTGTGTTTGGCTAAGGTTGTGCCACCATTTCAGAACCCAATGCATGTTTGCCAGTCTATGTTTGACCGATTTCCATTTAATTTCACTGTCCGACCAACTCAATTGTCAAACAAACAACTTCAAACATCATGTTACACCATCTCTACGTGAATAGCAACTCAAAAGATTTGTCAGCATTCAAGACAATACAATGTCTACTACTCTTTCTACAATTTTCAGACTGACTCAGTTTACCACCACTGTGCCTTTGAATGTGTTCCAGTTTGCAAACAGTCAGTCAGTATTTGAGTCTTTTACATGCCACACCAGTAATTGCAAACATTGCCACCTGACCAGTTCACTTAACAATGATTAGGTAACTACTAATTTTTGAATGCCAACTTTCTTGTGTGGAATATACCTGTACTGCATTCTAGTAATAATTGAGAATGAAGGAAGTGATATGATTTGTCTGTGTCATTGCAATATGTTATGCTATTACTGTTATAACCTTTAATCACTAATAAATTGCGTGGATATATAAAAGTAGAAACACTAGCGGATTACATGTTACTAACTCCGTATCTGTCATTCGACTGCCGTGCCGTGACATGCGGCCGGCCCCGTTCATAGTCAGGTGGCGCTCCCGCGCTCGGCCGAGCTGCGGAGCGCCTCTATCGCCGTGTTCGCGTAATAACGTAGCGGCACTTTTGAATGTCGTGGCACTGTCACAACACTTGTCCCCCCTTGAAAAAAAAAAAACACTCACTTCCTTGGAGACACGGACAGTGCGGAGACATCCATGGCCCCGAGAAGATCCCGCGGAGAAACACGAGAGTATGGTCGAAAATGTCCAGGACGGAAGCTTGCGCGTGGAACGTGCCTCCTGGACGAGATGATGGGTGAAAACTCCGGAGCAGCATCCATAGGTGCTCCAGCGAGATGGGTCCCGGAGAATGCGGCGTCGCGACTGGGGCCAGTTCCGGCGTACTCGGAAGCAGTAGCGACGGCGCCGGCAGCAACACGCCCAGGAGATTGGCAGCAGCGACAGGACTGGCTTCTCGGGCTGGTGGAGACGAAAGAAGGGGCGGTGGTACCGGCGTGGCCACCACTCGCGGGCGCATCTGGTCTAATGGCGAACAACCATGCTGTCGTCCGTACGTATTTCACAAAGCCGGCGGCCGCGAAGAGCCTGGACCACCCCTGGAATCCATTTAGGGCGAGATCCATACCCCCGTGCCCACACGTCGGCGTCCACCGGGTATTTTCCCGCACTAGGGGACACAGTACAAGGCCTGACAGGGTGAAGCAGGTGCAGTAGAGTGCGCGGTTGGCGGCCATGCAAGAGTTCAGCAGGGCTGCGATCACCCAGAGGTGTGAAGCGATAAGAACTCAGAAATTGCAACAGAGCGTCATCTGTGGAAAAATCACTAAGGAATTTTTTCATTTGGCTTTTGAAAGTGCGGACAAGGCGCTCGACCTCCCCATTCGATTGCGGATGGAAAGGCGGTGCCATAACATGATGAATCCCTTGTCCAGTACAAAAATCACGGAAGGCCTGCGAAGAGAACTGAGGGCCACTGTCCGTGACGATCGTGGATGGAAGACCTTCTAGCGCAAAGATTTTGGACAAAGCCAGCGTCGTCGCCGCAGTGGTGGGCGACGGACATCGAACAACAAACGGAAACTTTGAGAAGGCATCAATCAACAGTAGCCAATAAGTGCCGAGGAAGGGGCCGGCAAAGTCAGCGTGCACCCGTTCCCACAGCTGCGCCGGATCAGGCCACGGAGAGGGCAGAGTACGAGGCGCAGCCAGTTGTTGAACACACTGATCACACGCAGCGACCATGTGGGCGGTGTCCGAATCAATACCGGGCCAATAAACGTGCCTGCGGGCCAGGGACTTAGTCCGAGAAATCCCCCAATGGCCCTCATGCAATAGTTTGAGAACATCTTTGCGAAGAGAGGCGGGCACCACAACCCGTGGAGATGCGCCATCCGTGGCCAGAAGAACAACACCCTCACGAACAGACAGACGAAGGCGCAAGGCATGGTAGTTGCGAAGGGGATCCCATGCCCGACCCTTGGTCCTGTCTGGCCAACCCCGCTGAACAAAACCGATCACCTGACGCAGGACCGGGTCCCGCGCAGTAGCCGACGCGACCTGCGAACCTGTAAGTGGAAAACCCTCGACCGCACGACGTTCTTCCTCATCAATGTGGAAACAGAGTAGTTCATCTCGATCGAAAACCGGGTCGGGGCCCATCGGCAAACACGACAACGCGTCAGCGTTGGTGTGCTGGGCCGTGGGGCGATAGTGAATCTCATAGTGAAAACGAGACAAGTATAAGGCCCAACGTTGCAGGCGGTGAGCCGCCTTATCCGGAAGCGACGCCGAGGGGCTGAACAGAGAGACCAGCGGCTTGTGGTCGGTGATGAGGTGAAACTTAGAACCATACAAAAAAACGCTGAACTTTTTTAGAGCATAAATGATAGCGAGCGCCTCCTTTTCTATTTGAGAGTAACGCCGTTGGGCATCGTTGAGGGTCTTGGAAGCGTAGGCGATGATGGGTCGTTCCGACCCATCCTCATACCGATGGGCGAGAACAGCCCCTAGGCCATACTGTGACGCGTCAGTCGCCAGAACCAAGTGCTGACCCGGACGGAATGTAGCAAGACAAGGCGCTGACTGCAAATGAGCCTTCAGGCGGACAAAAGCCTGCTCACACTCGGCGGACCAACAGAAAGGAACGTTTTTGCGTAACAGCTGATGCAGAGGATGAGCCACCGCCGCCGCGGAGGGAATGAATTTGTGATAATAAGCAACCTTGCCTAGAAACGCCTGAAGTTCTTTGACCGCAGACGGCCGGGGTAGAGCGGTAATGGCCGCAACGTGCTGTCGTAGAGGACGTATACCCTCACGGGACAAGTGGAAACCAAGATACACAACGGAGGGTTGGAAGAACTGTGACTTGTCCAGATTGCACTTCAACCCAGCTGAATGCAGAACCCGAAACAGTGAACGCAAATTGCGAAGGTGCTCCTCAGTGGAGGCCCCCGTGACAACGATGTCATCCAGGTAGTTGATGCAGCCGGGAACGGAAGCCGTGAGCTGTTCCAAAAACCGCTGAAAAATGGCCAGCGCGCTAGCGACGCCAAATGGTAACCGCTGGTACTGATACAACCCACAAGGAGTGTTGATGACGAGAAATTCCTTGGAAGATGTATCCAACGGCAACTGATGGTATGCCTCCGATAAGTCAAGTTTGGAAAAGAACTGGCCCCCAACGAGCTTGGTAAATAACTCCTCAGGACGGGGAAGAGGATAAGTGTCAATGAGTCTTTGAGCGTTGACAGTGGCTTTAAAATCACCACACAATCGCAGACTCCCATTTGGTTTAGAAACCACCACGATGGGCGATGCCCATTCGCTGGAGGTAACAGGAAGGAGAATCCCCGAAGCTATTAACCTGTCTATCTCAGCTTTGACAGGTGCACGCAACACCATCGGAATAGGGCGTGCCCGGAAAAACTTAGGGCGAGCTGTAGGTTTAAGAGTAATGTGGGCTTCAAAATCCTTGGCCCGACCTAGACCAGCAGAGAACACGGACGAGAATTCAGAACACAAGCCATCCAGCTGTTGATATGGAATGTCCTCAGATATGAGGTGCACATCATCATCAATGGAGAACCCGAACAACTGGAAAGCATCATAACCGAACAGGTTTTCAGTGCCCGCATGATCCACCACATAAAACGTGAGGGGCCTAACAACAGACTTGTAGGCCGTGGAAGCATCAAACTGGCCAACGATAGGAATTTTCTGCTTATTATAAGTTCGTAGATTTTGCGTAACTGGAGACAAGGGAGGGGAGCCCAACTCCAAATACGTGCGAGAATTAATGAGAGTTACCGCAGAGCCAGTGTCCACTTGCATGCGAATGTCTTTATCCAGAACACGAACAGTAACAAACAACTTATTCGTTTGAGAAAGCACACAGTTAACATCCATGTCCGATGCCTCGTCCTCGTCGACAGGAACTTTAGGGGACTGACACACAGAAGCAATGTGGCCTTTTTTCCTACAGGAATTACACGTGGCCCAACGTTTTGGACACATGGCTCTGTCATGCTGTACGAAACAACGTGGACAAGAAGGAAGGGCGGAACGAACCTGCTTCTGTGGTTGCTGTTTTCGCTGCGAGCGTGGCGGCCCAACGCGACGATGTTGACGCGAGTGCACCGCTGCCACATCGTCATTTCCCTGTGAAACAGGCAAATTGTCCGCGTCGAAAGTGGTTTGCACAGCGCCTACATCACACCACACGTCTATTTGCGCACCAGCAGCGTGAGACACTTCAAACGATTGAGCGATGCTGAGAACTTCCGACAACGACGGGTTTGGCAATTGTAAGGCACGTTGCCAAACTTCTTTATCAGGAGCAAGCCGTAAAATAGCGTCCCTAACCATTGAATCAGCGTAAGACTCATGATGAGTGTCCGTGACAAACTGACATTTCCGACTCAGACCGTGTAGTTCCGCCGCCCAAGCCCGGTAAGATTGATGGGGCTGTTTACGACACCAGTAGAACGCCACGCGGGCGGCAACGACATGGGTGTTTTTTCGGTAATAGTTAGACAATAAGTCACACATTTCTTGGAAGGACAGAGAGGCAGGTTCCCACAGAGGGGCTAACTGAGATAGCAGCTGATAGATCCGTGGGGAAATCCAAGTGAGAAATAACGACTTACACATAGGAGCGTCGACAATGCCGAAAGCCAAGAAGTGTTGCCGCAAACGCTTCTCATAATCCTCCCAGTCTTCAGCGGCCTCGTCATAAGGAGGGAACGGAGGCGGAGAAGAGGAAGACAGATGATGAATAAGCGACGTCGACAACGCCTGAATAGCAGCCGTCAGCTGTGTTTGTTGTTCAATAAGCGCTTGCATAAGCTGTTCCATGTCTGCCCCAACACGAACACACAATTCCACAATGCAGGAAAAAAAATATCCAACCCCGTCGCCAAAAAGTGTTATAACCTTTAATCACTAATAAATTGCGTGGATATACAAAAGTAGAAACACTAGCGGATTACATGTTACTAACTCCGTATCTGTCATTCGACTGCCGTGCCGTGACATGTGGCCGGCGCCGTTCATAGTCAGGTGGCACTCCCGCGCTCGGCCGAGCTGCGGAGCGCCTCTATCGCCGTGTTCGCGTACTAACGTAGCGGCACTTTTGAATGTCGTGGCACTGTCACAACAATTACCTCTTAGGTAATCGGACTAGCCAGCACCACCACTAGAACACCATGAATTGGTGAAAAAACTGCTTGATGAGGCACCCTGAGCTGTTTGTACTGTTATCTGCCAACACCAGTGTTTATGATGAGGTGCTGTATTGTGTTTGCTCTGCTTGTTGGTGTTACAGGTTCTACATCCTTGCACGACCACCTCTAGTCATCAGCTATAATGTTCAAGCAATTAGACAATTTGTTGTATACCCTGCCCCCCACCTCATCAAGTAGTATTAATGGCTGACATAGAATTAACTACCCTAAGAGAAGAAGAGATAGCTTTGCAGCAAATCACCAGCCAACTAATAGCATGTGACCCCCTATTAAGGAGATTGGGTCAGAGCAGAACGTTCCATACTCTGTGGGATGTAAAACAGGTGCCTGTCATGGCCCCTCTCTCTGAGGCTAAGATTTAAAAATTAGGTAAATGCAACCATTAGTTGTTTCATAATTGAAACTTGAAAGTCCCAGTTATGTTGTATTATGGGAGTATGTAACTTCGTGTGATGGAAGCCTGGTAATAAGGAGTAACATGCACTAATAGTGTTTTAATAACGTATGAGGTCCAAATACTAAAGTAATGTGGAATATAACACTCACAAAATGCAACACGGCTGCAAATAGAACAATGATCCAGGATGTCTAGGATAAATTTCTTTATTTCTGTCTACGATTACAAATTTGTTAGGTCCTCAGACTTCCTTGCTGATAGAAACTGGCAGTTTGAGGGGACCTAACAAATTTGCGATCATAGAGAGAAATAAAGAAGTTTATTCTATGTAATAGTCAGTTCAAAAGAGAGTTTTGGAACCTGTTGTCACTCAGTTGTGACACAATCACTATTTGATACTTTACTGTAAACTGCAAACAGTTTGTGCCACTATTATATGTAAATTTTCCCCATTTTTCTGCTGACATTCTCCTATGTGCCCCAGCTGATGCACTGCCATCACTGAGCATTGAAGTCTCCTGCGAGGCCTGTTTGGTGCACTTGCTGACTATTCTTCAGCACCACCAGCACTGTTGGTCTTGACCACATTCCCCCATCACTTCACCCAGGCATTACTGCGCATCAGTCAGCTGCTGCCCGGATGACACCCTTGCTTACCCTTGCCATGCTGCCTCGGCTCCACCCCTCATTGCCACCCTGGTGCTGCCTTCGCTCCAACAGCAACACATCAGGAAAACAAACCAAAACAAAGAGCCACTTTCTCCCTCTTTTGTCTTGCTTATTTGACCAAACTACTTTTGTATGACTTTAAATTAATACTGCTATATCAAAACTAGAACTGAACACCATTGTAATTCTTGCCTCTTTCACCATTTGTTTAAAAAAACTTACAAATTCATTATCCATCCCCTAGATTAAGTCCATTTAGTAAATGTTGGTCAACTCTCCAAGTCAGCCCTTAACTTTTGCTGTCTATTACACTTGCTGGATGTTACTTGATACACACCTGCCCACGTTCAGTTCAAATGGGTAGCGTTCCCATAGCAGGTATTGCTGACAGGGGACACTGTTCCAAAGGCACTGCTGACAGACGGACATGCAAAGTGCCACTTGACCGTCCAAAGGAAGGTCTGGAAATGGTCTTGTGGGGGCATGGTATGGGCTGGTGAGAGCATCCTGGGATGGCCTTTTGCCACCAGCTCTCCTCCTGACCAGAAGTGTTCCCCAGCTCCTCCTTCTTTTGGGCAATATGTAACTGCAGGGTGCAACACATCTGTGGCCCTTGGAGGATAGAATTGGAGCCAATAAAACTTCACTTTTGAACCTGCAAACTGGTTCTGAATTTCTTCCAACATTATCCTGAAAACCTGGATGCCCACTTCCTGCTACCGTTGAAACATGGCCATACTACGTGCACTGTTATCCTGTAAGCTAACTGTCAGTCCATAATTGGTTTTAAATACTCAGGAATGCATGAGGCTTTCAATACTCTGGTGGTTTATTCCCTGTTGGTATTCAGTGTTTGGTCATCAGTGTTGCTGACCACAGAACCTGTGGGAAAAATAAATCCTCAAATTCAAACAGTAATTCTTCCATTCACTCTCTCTCTCTCTCTCTCTCTCTCTCTCTCTCTCTCTATTCCCTTCAGTCACCCCACTTTCCTATGTAATGCAGCCTTAATGGTGACTCGTGGCTACTTATGATTCATACTCCTCGTGTACTACTCACTTTTATACAGAATATGTAAACTCACTATTACATCCCCTTTCTTAACTTTGCTACTTCAGCACCAAAATATGAATATTTATGGGTACCACTCTCCTGTAGTACCTCTCTTGTACACATAGAACACCTCCCTTAGTAAACAACTTATTGGATACAGTATATTGTTCTCCTCCAGAGGCTCCACACAACATAATATATAACAAGTAAATATGACTCCACATTTACCCAGAGCAACTTCCTGGTCTACTCATTCTGTAGCCCTCGGTACTACCTTTGCACACCACTTAAATCAAACAGCCTCCATAAAAAAAGACTCAGTAAGTCTCTTCTGGCAACTGACACATGCACCCCTGTGTCCAATAAAAACTTATACTCTTTACCTCTTACAACACATCTTGTTGCACACTGCACCTCTACATACATATTTGTTGCATCTAATTTTAACATGAATGCCTTTAGTGGATTTTGAATTCCTGCTCACATTTAATAGCTGCTTACCACCTTCTTATCAACCCCTGTGTCCATAAAAAAAAATTCTGCTGCTGAAATCTTCCATTTCCTGTACTTCTCTGTGGCTGGCAACACTGCCTCTGTAACTGCCCCTTCTGTCCATATCTGTAACACTTAATGTTCACAGAAAATATCTCACATCTATCTTGTACCTCTGTTGACATATTAATTTCTTTTCACTCCATTGTTAACTTAATAGCAGCATACAGATCCTTTGGGGCACCTGTATGCACCCTCCTTGACATTTACAATGGCAGTCCCTCACTCAGCTCTAACTCGTACATGTGTCCATTACATTTCCTTATTCTATCCCCAAAATTTTCAAGTTTCCCCATGCCACTTTATGATAGTGCTCAACTGTTTCCAAAAATACTTCACATTATTCTGTTTCTTACACCTTCTGAAAAATGCTTTCTCTAATTGTTCACAACCTGCTGCATTCTTTAATGCTTTTGTACACCTTATGTACATTTTTGCTCCTTCCACTAGTAGCAGTTTTGCTACCCGCAAACTGACTGTCTGTCCAACGATCCATCTCTACTAAAATTTTCAGGTCCTCTAAGACAATTTGTACATCCTCAGATAATTTTCCAGAAAAGGTAACAATCAGTCCTATGGCAATTGGATCCATGTAATGCTGCTGTACTTGAAGTACTGCTAACAATTCATCTTTAATTGCCAGCTGCTGATGTAGTTGCATATTATTCACTGTTTCCTGTGCTGTTCTTTCTAACAATATCTGTACTGCTTCCAGCACCAACATACTTTTTGTCTCTGACTCTGCCATTGTGACACACTTACTCTCCGTTACACACAATAAACAGAATTAATTGCAGTTCCAAAACAACACTTCAAGTTAGTCTTTTGTCATATAATGAGCCATCTAGATTCTCTACATTGTCTTTCAATATAACATTATCAATGCCATGAATGGAAAGTTAAAGGCACTGACTCTGTGAGTGATGCAGAATGCCCAAGTTACATTGTGTACATGCACCAAATACTGCTCTCTACCATTACTTTAAATTCAGACAAGTCAATAGGCTCCTCCGGCCTAAACAAGCTAAGCATCAACTTAAAATGGGAGTCACACCTCCTCACTTCCATGTCTATTACATCATTCAAAACATAACCAAATAGCTCATTACTCACTGCACTGTGTTGACAGTGTAGGTCGTGGTTCAGATACCATGCTGTGTGAAGACAACACCCCAAATTCTGAGACCAAACTACAGTGCTTCCTGGTGCAGGACAGGTGCAGCTATGAGCCAGGTTGGTGTAAGCAGAAGGTGGAGGTGAGGTGGCTCCAGACAAAGGCAGCTGCAACTGTAACAAGTTATCTTACTGAGGCATCTGTGCTGCTTGATACACTGTGTCAGTGGCTGGCTGGCTTCAGGATCCCACTTTGCTGACGTGGTACTACACTGTGGCCAGTGGCGTTGTTACATAATGCAGTTGCATGGACCCCACACCAGCAGTGTGCGAACTAGACACTACAGTGCCTGCTGCCATACGGTAGCATCACGGCGGGCAATGCCCATCGTGCTGAGATGCCTGTCAGGTGGTGGCGGATGGTGCGCATAGGAAGCAACTTACTGACCCATAGACAGGAGTTGGCTGTACTGCTGGAGATGACCTGGTGCAGCCAGCCTTGCTGCGGTACTAAGCTGGGGTGTCCTCAACCGGCAGAGTCCTGTCATTCTGGTTGTGATGCAAGACTCAGAATAATGGTATTACAAAAATTACCAGTACTTACAAATGGCAGTGGTGTGCTAGAGATGGACAAAATTGATCGTTTTAAGAAATCAAATCAGAACTGCTCTCTCACTGGAATGAACTAGCTCTTTTTCGTGACTCACCATTCATCATTCGCTTATAGAAATAAATAAAAGAAAGTCAGTTTCCCTTTCTAATTCAAGTCATTGTACTTGTATTTTTATTTGAATTAGTCCTGTCTTAAAAGATCACAGAAAGAGAAGTAATAAGATTATGTTATGTCCCTAGTAGTCTTGTGATATAAATCATCTGCATTTCATCTGCTATAAAAACTGAAAATATTACAACAAAATCCTAAACATTTTTTTATCAAGTGGGAAAATTTTAAAAGTAAGACTAATTCTAGCCCGCCCGGTTGGCCGTACGGTCTAATGCACGGCTTACCGGGTGGGAAGGAGTGCCTGGTCTCCAGCACGAATCCGCCCTGCAGATTTGTGTCGAGGTCTGGTGAACCAGCCAGTCTGTGGATGGTTTTTAGTCGGTTTTCCATCTGCCTCGGCGAATGCGGGCTGGTTCCCCTTATTCTGCCTCAGTTACACTATGTCGGCGATTGCTGCGCAAACAAGTTCTCCACGTACGCGTACACCACCATTACTCTACCACGCAAACATAGGGGTTACACTCGTCTGGTGTGAGACGTACCCTGGCGGGTCCACCGGGGGCCGAACCGCACAATAACCCTGAGTTTGATGTGGGGCAGCGGAGGGGTGAAGTGGACTGCAGTAGTCATCGTGGGGTTGTGGACCACAGCGGCTGCGGCGGGGACAGAGCCTCTCTGTCGTTTCTAGGTCCCCAGTTAACATACAATACAAGACTAATTCTTGTTATGTTTTCATACTTTTATTGGAGACAAAATAAAATATAAGAAATGTAGCATATTGTATATTATGGATTACAAGATGCTATGGGCTATAGGATATGCCTTAAATTTTAAGAATTTTTTTAAAAAAATGGCATTTTCACCATTTTTATTATTAGATTGGAAAGCCAGACTAATAAAATTTTAGTTTATAAAACTGAACTGACCTTTAAAATCCCTTAGAATTGTAATCTGAACTTCCTTCTTCCCCTTTGTCATCACTGCTGTCCTCTTCATATAAATGATGGTCTTCAGTGTCATTGAGTGTGCTGATCATGCCAGACTTCTTGAAAGATTTTAACAGACCATGACTGTTTCACCCATTGACACACTTGCTTGGCATCTGAGGAAAATGTATTTGTTTGGATACAGACTTTTTACAGCAATACACCACCATTCTCACCTCAGCATTCACTGTACATAATTATCCCACCAGACTAGTTAAAAAGCAGATTTCCCACTTTTTACAGCAATACACCACCATTCTCACCTCAGCATTCACTGCACATAATTACCCCACCAGACTAGTTAAAAAGCAGATTTCCCTGGCCATCACACCCAGTCCTGGTACTGCTGATCCCTCCATGAAACAGCTTCAGAGCACCCCATTGGTGAGTCAGTATTATCCTGGTCTGGAATGTGTTAATCAGCTACTTCAACAGGGTCATGATTTCCTAAAATCATGCCTTGAAATGAGATCCATTCTGTCTGTGATTTTGCCCACCAAACCTAGAATAGCTTTCCATCGCCCTCCAAAACTCCACAATATTCTTGTCAGACGCTATGCTCCCTCTGCACCCACCTCCCTACCCTATGGCTCCTACCTTTGAGACTATCCCCACTGCAAGACTTGCCCTATGCACCCTCCTACCACCACCTATAATAGCCCTGTAACTGGCAAAACATATACTATCAAAGGGAGAGCCACCTGCAAAACGACACGTCATATACCAGCTATTACGTAAACACTGTTCAGCCTTCTACATTGGCATGTCTACCACCAAATTATCAATTAGGATGAATGGGCATAGGCAGAGGGTATATACTGGCAACTCGCAATATCCTGTTGCAGAGCATGCTCTGCAACATGACATTCGTGACCTCGGCACCTGTTTCACCACATGCGCCATCTGGATTCTTCCCCCAGACACCAGCTTCTTAGAACTCCGCAAGCAGGAACTAGCACTACAATATGTTCTTGGCTCTCGCCACCCACCTGGCCTTAATTTACGTTAATTTCTTCCATCTCAGCCTTTTTTCACGGTAACTAATTTTTGCTTCACTCCATTTTAATTTCCTACATGCTTCATTCTCTTTTCCGTCTATTTTTCATCGCCCCTTCCCACCAGGATAATAAGTAACAACTCATTCAGGAACACGTAAATGTTTATTGGGTTTCTGAAATTTGAGATGTTCCTTTCAGATCAAGAGCAGAAATACAGGGTGTAAACAATAAGTGTTTACTACGAGGGCAGTTCAATAAGTAATGCAACACATTTTTTTTCTGAAACAGGGGTTGTTTTATTCAGCATTGAAATACACCAGGTTATTCCCCAATCTTTTAGCTACACAACACTATTTTTCAACGTAATCTCCATTCAATGCTACGGCCTTACGCCACCTTGAAATGAGGGCCTGTATGCCTGCACGGTACCATTCCACTGGTCGATGTCGGAGCCAAAGTCGTACTGCATCAATAACTTCTTCATCATCCGTGTAGTGCCTCCCACGGATTGCGTCCTTCATTGGGCCAAACATATGGAAATCCGACGGTGCGAGATCGGGGCTGTGGGTGCATGAGGAAGAACAGTCCACTGAAGTTTTGTGAGCTCCTCTCAGGTGCGAAGACTTGTGTGAGGTCTTGCATTGTCATGAAGAAGGAGAAGTTCGTTCAGATTTTTGTGCCTACGAACACGCTCAAGTCGTTTCTTCAATTTCTGAAGAGTAGCACAATACACTTCAGAGTTGATCGTTTGACCATGGGGAAGGACATCGAACAGAATAACCCCTTCAGCGTCCCAGAAGACTGTAATCATGACTTTACCGGCTGAGAGTATGGCTTTAAACTTTTTCTTGGTAGGGGAGTGGGTGTGGCGCCACTCCATTGATTGCCGTTTTGTTTCAGGTTCGAAGTGATGAACCCATGTTTCATCGCCTGTAACAATCTTTGACAAGAAATTGTCACCCTCAGCCACATGACGAGCAAGCAATTCTGCACAGATGTTTCTCCTTTGCTCTTTATGGTGTTCGGTTAGACAACGAGGGACCCAGTGGGAACAAACCTTTGAATATCCCAACTGGTGAACAATTGTGACAGCACTACCAACAGAGATGTCAAGTTGAGCACTGAGTTGTTTGATGGTGATCCGTCGATCATCTCGAACGAGTGTGTTCGCACGCTCCGCCATTGCAGGAGTCACAGCTGTGCACGGCCGGCCCGCACACGGGAGATCAGACAGTCTTGCTTGACCTTGCGGCGATGATGACACACGCTTTGCCCAATGACTCACCGTGCTTTTGTCCACTGCCAGTTCACCGTAGACATTCTGCAAGCGCTTATGAATATCTGAGATGCCCTGGTTTTCCGCCAAAAGAAACTCGATCACTGCCCGTTGTTTGCAACGCACATCCGTTACAGACGCCATTTTAACAGCTCCGTACAGCGCTGCCACCTGTTGGAAGTCAATGAAACTATACGAGACGAAGCGGGAATGTTTGAAAATATTCCACAAGAAATTTCCGGTTTTTTCAACCAAAATTGGCCGAGGAAAAAAATATGTTGCATTACTTATTGAACTGCCCTTGTACATACCACAGTAGTATAGAAGAAGTTGAGTTGAATAATTTGGTATCTACATCTACATTTATACTCCGCAAGCCACCCAACGGTGTGTGGCGGAGGGCACTTTACGTGCCACTGTCATTACCTCCCTTTTCTGTTCTAGTCGCGTATGGTTCGCGGGAAGAACGACTGTCTGAAAGCCTCTGTGCGCACTCGAATCTCTCTAATTTTACATTCGTGATCTCCTCGGGAGGTATAAGTAGGGGGAAGCAATATATTCGATACCTCATCCAGAAATGCACCCTCTCAAAACCTGGCGTGCAAACTACACCGCGATGCAGAGCGCCTCTCTTGCAGAGTCTGCCACTTTAGTTTGCTAAACATCTCCATAACGCTATCACGGTTACCAAATAACCCTGTGACGAAACGCGCCGCTCTTCTTTGGATATTCTCTATCTCCTCCGTCAACCTGATCTGGTACGGATCCCACACTGATGAGCAATACTCAAGTATAGGTCGAACGAGTGTTTTGTAAGCCACCTCCTTTGTTGATGGACTACATTTTCTAAGGACTCTCCCAATGAATCTCAACCTGGTACCCACCTTACCAACAATTAATTTTATATGTTCATTTCACTTCAAATCGTTCCACACAAATACTCCCAGATATTTTACAGAAGTAACTGCTACCAGTGTTTGTTCTGCTAACATATAATCATACAATAAAGGATCCTTCTTTCTATGTATTCGCAATACATTACATTTGTCTACGCTAAGGGTCAGTTGCCACTCCCTGCACCAAGTGCCTATCCACTGCAGATCTTCCTGCATTTCGCTACAATTTTCTAATGCTGCAACTTCTCTGTATACTACAGCATCATCCGCGAAAAGCCACATGGAACTTCCGACACTATCTACTAGGTCATTTATATATATTGTGAAAAGCAATGGTCCCATAACACTCCCCCGTGGCAAGCCGGAGGTTACTTTAACGTCTGTAGACGTCTCTCCATTGGTAACAACATGCTGTGTTCTGTTTGCTAAAAACTCTTCAATCCAGCCACACAGCTGGTCTGATATTCCATAGGCTCTTACTTTGTTTATCAGGCGACAGTGCGGAACTGTATCGAACGCCTTCTGGAAGTCAAGGAAAATAGCATCTACCTGGGAGCCTGTATCTAATATTTTCTGGGTCTCATGAACTAATAAAGCGAGTTGGGTCTCACATGATCGCTGTTTCCGGAATCCATGTTGATTCCCTCAGAGTAGATTCTGGTTTTCCAAAAATGACATGATACATGAGCAAAAAACATGTTCTAAAATTCTACAACATATCGACGTCAGAGATATAGGTCTATAGTTTTGCGCATCTGCTCGACGATCCTTCTTGAAGACTGGGACTATCTGCGCTCTTTTCCAATCATTTGGAACCTTCCGTTCCTCTAGAGACTTGCGGTACATGGCTGTTAGAAGGGGGGCAAGTTCTTTCACGTACTCTGTGTAGAATCGAATTGGTATCCCGTCAGGTCCAGTGGACTTTCCTCTGTTGAGTGATTCCAGTTGCTTTTCTATTCCTTGGACACTTATTTCGATGTCAGCCATTTTTTCGTTTGTGCGAGGATTTAGAGAAGGAACTGCAGTGCGGTCTTCCTTTGTGAAACAGCTTTGGAAAAAGGTGTTTAGTATTTCAGCTTTACGCGTGTCATCCTCTGTTTCAATGCCATCATCATCCCGGAGTGTCTGGATATGCTGTTTCGAGCCACTTACTGATTTAACATAAGACCAGAACTTCCTAGGATTTTCTATCAAGTCGGTATATAGAATTTTACTTTCGAATTCACTGAACACTTCACGCATAGCCCTCCTTACGCTAACTTTGACATTGTTTAGCTTCTGTTTGTCTGAGAGGTTTCGGCTGCGTTTACACTTGGAGTGAAGCTCTCTTTGCTTTCGCAGTAGTTTCCTAACTTTGTTGTTGAACCACGGTGGGTTTTTCCCGCCCCTCACAGTTTTACTCGGGATGTACCTGTCTAAAACGCATTTTACGATTGCCTTGAACTTTTTCCGTAAACACTCAACATTGTCAGTGTCGGAACAGAAATTTTCGTTTTGATCTGTTAGGTAGTCTGAAATCTGCCTTCTACTACTCTTGCTAAACAGATAAACCTTCCTCCCTTTTTTTATATTCCTATTAACTTCCATATTCAGGGATGCTGCAATGGCCTTATGATCACTGATTCCCTATTCTGCACTTACAGAGTCGAAAAGTTCGGGTCTGTTTGTTATCAGTAGGTCCAAGATGTTATCTCCACTTGTGGTCTATCAAGTCAGGAAACTACCTTAAATTGGCTAAACAGCTATCTAAGCAAAGGCACAAGGGTATTATGCTACATTTTCAGTATTCTCTCAGTCTATTCACACAAACTTTTAGTCCTAGAGTAAAAATGAATACGACCTTTTTTGTAGGAAATTTAATGTAGTTTAATTTTGTACTGGAATACATTTTTGTTGGAGGCCACATTTTTCAAGTTATTGAAGGAAAACATACAAAAGTGAGCTTCAAACCCATCCAACATACTTATCTCCTGCTAGACAGGATTTCTAGTACATAGTGCACTGTCTTCCTACTTACTGCTGTACAAAAATGTGTGACTGCACGAATTATCTTCCACATCCAACCCTCTTTGGTCTTTATTGATTGGTCTACTACGCTATGGGCTTATCAGCTATTTTGTTAACATTATTAATTTAAACTTTTCCATGAGATTAATGAAAGAAAAAATGACTTTTGTAAACATTATTCTGAAGGTAATTACATTTACAGTCCAATCTAAACTTAATCCTTACAAGCACAGTAGTTTCATAGTAAGAAGGCCAGGAAAAAAAAGGTTTAATTGTTCATTTCACGCTGCCAAAATTCACAAAACTTTGAGGTAAAATTTAACACAATTGTCTGTTTTACAATTTGAAAGTGCGCAACTAAGCTGGTGGCAAAGTAGTCCGGTCAGTAAAGACCAAAAAAGGTTAATATGAGATACAATCTGCCTAGTTGCACAGTTTTGTGCAGTGTTAGGAGTAAATTCCATCAACAACATATTAGAAATACTGACTGATAAGGGATGAGTGTTAGCATTGGCACTTGGAAGTAACTTCTGTATGTTTTTCTTGAATAACTTGAAAAATGCGACCTCTAGTAAAGACGTATCCCGGTACAAAATTAAGCTACATTAAGTTTCCTAGAAAAATGGTCCTTTCAATTTTTCTCTAGAACTAATAGTTTGCATTAAAAGGGTGAGAGAATAATGAAAATCCCATGTGGCATGCACATATTGTAGCTTAGGTAATTTTTTATGCCAGTTTGAGGTCATTTCCCAAATTAATTGCCCACAAGTGTCGTATATCAAACTGTTGCTTCTCAACTTCCTCTGCACCACTGTGATACATTGTAAACAGCTAACATTTACTCCAGTATAAAGTGCAAAGTGTTTTCTGCATTAATGCAATGTTATGAAGAACTTATCTTTCTTCATTTTCTATTCTTTTCATAGCTGGGAAAGACTGCATGCATTAGCAAGATAAGCAAATCCAAACATGCACATGGTCTATACTGCATTTTTTTGTGGCTTGGGAAATGTTTCCTTCAGTATGTGACATGGTGGACTGTTTCAGCAGCCTGCCACAGAAACTTCATTCTGGTAGGTTGGTTTTCGGATTAGAAGGGGCCAAACTACTAGGTCATCAGTCCCTATTACTCAGACAGGACTACATGACTGTAGGCAAGAGAGCCTACTGTGAAAAACCAAGGGGAAGAAAATTCCAATGTCTAATGTCTTCAAAGGGACATTTTGGATCAGAGGAACTAATGCTCCTTTTTTCCGAGTCAC
This sequence comes from Schistocerca americana, assembly GCF_021461395.2. Lineage (NCBI taxonomy): Eukaryota > Metazoa > Arthropoda > Insecta > Orthoptera > Acrididae > Schistocerca > Schistocerca americana. Next base: position 126,944,561 of record NC_060121.1, read on the forward strand.
CGTTCACTCACTCCATAGAAGGATCTGGCTCTCTGAAGCAGTTCAGCAATGGATCATACAACTCCAGTGTGCTTGTTATGCATATGCACCACTACCATTCGTGCATCTTAAAAAACTACTGCCACTGCCAGTGTGGAAATCTGCCTTGCCCCTTGCTACCCTAGTCAGTGCAGTACTGCTGAGTTCGTTCTTTCAGCAAGCTAATCTGCCTCACAAGTCATTATGCTGGCCTTATTGAATTATTACAGTGATAACATTGCGCTCTCGCCTGCTCTGTGTGCTGCAATAAACTGCTCAGGCACACAATAATATGCCCATATGTGGTCATTATGCTACACTCATAAACGTAAATATGGAGTATCAAAAAAAGTTTTGTTTTCATTTAACCAAATGCACAAACCTAGGGACATTTGTTCCTGTTAGTTGAAGGAAGTTAAGAAATGTTCAGATTTATTAATTGCATGTCAAGTGGCAACACAATTTAAAAGTGTAATCCTAACTAGTCACTACATTGTGACATCCACAGAATAATAGCAAAACCAGTGATAAAATAGTTATCTGCTGAGTTCCAGTAAAAAATGAGGGCAAAAATAATGTATAATTCAGGTCTGTAATATAATTATTTCAGAATTTTCCAGTTTTGGATTTAGAAAACATGTGAGAGGCAACTAAAACTTATCTTCAAAGATGTAAATTTTTTCACAAAACCTTCCTGAAGGGAATATTAATGCAAGGGGTATATTTTTCATTGTTTTTCATTTTGGAATATCTGTCAAAGATGATGAGATTTCTTTATCAGACCTGACCTTCCTGATTTTATGAAAATTAAGGTGTTTTGAACATTTTACAGGGTTCATACAGCTTAAGGAACCACTCACCAAACCCTCAGAAACTAAACAAAACTAACTAAAGAGGCTTAACAATTACATACCATACAAAATTGAGAATTTTATTTCATTTTTTCCCTTACTTGCATGAAAGACTTTCTCTGATGTTGGCTGTTGCAGGCAGATTCTTTTGAATGATTAATTACAGAATAGTACTATGCTGTGAATATCATACAGAGCAAGGAATAAGTCTGGATACACCCCTATAAAAGTTGAACAGTGAGGGGAATCATAATGGTGTCTGGTATGTGGTGTCTGTAGGTGGGGGCACAACTTATAGGAGCTATGGCGATAGTGGCGGCCACCTGGAAATCCGCGATTTGGATTTGGGTTACATGTTTCAAATGGGAAGTGGGGGCACATCATTTTGAACTGCCTCTTTCTCAGGAATATGCATATCAAGTCTGTTTTAGGATATCTTTATTTGTGTAATCAAACACTTTTGAGATGGAAGCATGAGATCAAGCTACACTCATCAATTCCTATTACAGTGTCCCTATCTATCTATCCAGTTACATCAAATTTTCAAGAACTGATTATTTTCATTTAAGCAAAAGGTTAAAAAGACATACACTGACCAAGGAAACATTGAACATAAACTTTTTGAAGATGGAACAGCCAAGATGACAACATAAAATTGTAACACTGGGAGGAGGACAAAGGGAGACTTGTCTTGCAAGGTGGCTTCATGTTCCACTCACAGCAGCTACAGATGAATTTCTAGTTCACACACTATTGCCCAACAATGCGTGCTGCAACTTCTTGAAGACAGGTAGTTCATATAGAAGAAGAAATTGGCTCGAGATGGCTATTAGACAATGGCCGCCATTTACTAAATGATATCCACAAGCATAGTTTGCAGATGCCCCCATGAATGTGGTCTCCATATAATTGAATATGTACATATCACTTACTCACATGAGCATTGAAACGGACTACAGCAGCTGGACAGCAAGCTGTGATTTTCAGTTGGTGGCAGTTGATACCGTACCAATGCAGTATGGTAAGGCAAGTATACTTGTTTAAGATGATGTCCATCATGGCAGATAGTAATGAGCTCTAAGGCATTCCCACATATATCCATAACTGTTCAGTAAGACAAAGTTATGACATGATGTAATTTTGCAATAAATAACATGAAATTGTTCTGAATGTGATAATGCAAGTTCACAAACATCATGACTGGTTAGTCACTATTTGGTAGAGTGCAATACTTAAAACTACACTCCTGGAAATTGAAATAAGAACACCGTGAATTCATTGTCCCAGGAAGGGGAAACTTTATTGACACATTCCTGGGGTCAGATACATCACATGATCACACTGACAGAACCACAGGCACATAGACACAGGCAACAGAGCATGCACAATGTCGGCACTAGTACAGTGTATATCCACCTTTCGCAGCAATGCAGGCTGCTATTCTCCCATGGAGACGATCGTAGAGATGCTGGATGTAGTCCTGTGGAACGGCTTGCCATGCCATTTCCACCTGGCGCCTCAGTTGGACCAGTGTTCGTGCTGGACGTGCAGACCGCGTGAGACGACGCTTCATCCAGTCCCAAACATGCTCAATGGGGGACAGATCCGGAGATCTTGCTGGCCAGGGTAGTTGACTTACACCTTCTAGAGCACGTTGGGTGGCACGGGATACATGCGGACGTGCATTGTCCTGTTGGAACAGCAAGTTCCCTTGCCGGTCTAGGAATGGTAGAACGATGGGTTCGATTACGGTTTGGATGTACCGTGCACTATTCAGTGTCCCCTCGACGATCACCAGTGGTGTACGGCCAGTGTAGGAGATCGCTCCCCACACCATGATGCCGGGTGTTGGCCCTGTGTGCCTCGGTCGTATGCAGTCCTGATTGTGGCGCTCACCTGCACGGCTCCAAACACGCATACGACCATCATTGGCACCAAGGCAGAAGCGACTCTCATCGCTGAAGACGACACGTCTCCATTCGTCCCTCCATTCACGCCTGTCGCGACACCACTGGAGGCGGGCTGCACGATGTTGGGGCGTGAGCGGAAGACGGCCTAACGGTGTGCGGGACCGTAGCCCAGCTTCATGGAGACGGTTGCGAATGGTCCTCGCCGATACCCCAGGAGCAACAGTGTCCCTAATTTGCTGGGAAGTGGCGGTGCGGTCCCCTACGGCACTGCCTAGGATCCTACGGTCTTGGCGTGCATCCGTGCGTCGCTGCGGTCCGGTCCCAGGTCGACGGGCACGTGCACCTTCCGCCGACCACTGGCGACAACATCGATGTACTGTGGAGGCCTCACGCCCCACGTGTTGAGCAATTCGGCGGTACGTCCACCCGGCCTCCCGCATGCCCACTATACGCCCTCGCTCAAAGTCCGTCAACTGCACATACGGTTCACGTCCACGCTGTCGCGGCGTGCTACCAGTGTTAAAGACAGCGATGGAGCTCCGTATGCCACGGCAAACTGGCTGACACTGACGGCGGCGGTGCACAAATGCTGCGCAGCTAGCGCCATTCGATGGCCAACACCGCGGTTCCTGGTGTGTCCGCTGTGCCGTGCGTGTGATCATTGCTTGTACAGCCCTCTCGCAGTGTCCGGAGCAAGTATGGTGGGTCTGACACACCGGTGTCAATGTGTTCTTTTTTCCATTTCCAGGAGTGTATATAAGGATTTGGGATGCCACCAGATCTTATTCTTGAGAGAGGATGTGGGAGGCTTACGATCAACATACGGCCCTATCACCACCTGGGAACCTTACGAGAGGTGCAGAGTACTCTCCAAAAACTACAGGCTATAAAGAAGCTGTCTCTCATCCTCATTAATAGATTCTGCTTTTTTTTGGAGCTTCCGATGTTGTTTTGAAAGGACATACTCCTTATTGGACTAGGTTGTAACCATAATCTTAGATGTTATTCCTGGCTACTTCACAGGTTTTCTATGAGAACTGACATTTTTCTTATGAATGCATGCTTACTGTAGTATCCTATCATTTATAACTAAACTAAATATGCCCTGTTTATTGGCTAATTCAATATTCATCGATTACTTTATTTATGGGGATGAGTAAGTTACTCTGAAATATCTAATATCTGTAGAAGTCCAATGACATTGAGAATCAGGTGAATGGCGGCATAATTTCTTTATGTAATAAAGCATCTAAAATTGTTGGCTATGTAGATGTTGAATGGACTGACAAATGAAAGCAACAATTCCAGAATGAGATTTTCACTCTGCAGTGGAGTGTGCGCTGATATGAAACTTCCCGTCAAATTAAAACTGTCTCTCGGACCGAGACTCGAACTCGTGACCTTTTCCTTTTGCGGGCAAGTGCTCTAGCACTTGCCCGCAAAAGGCAAAGGTCCCAAGTTTGAGTCTCGGTCCGAGACACAGTTTTAATCTGCCAGGAAGTTTCAAAGCAACAATTACTAAAACGTTTTGAGAGACAATAGCAAACAGTCAAGGTCTGTTAATTTCCTGTGTTCTGTGAAGATGCATTTACATCTGACACTTTCACCTCCAAATATATCTTGTGTTTGGGCAGAAAATTTCTTTCACTGATGCATAAACATAGAAATCACTAGAAATATACGTCACAGATATGTATATGATAGTTCGTGAAATGCTAAAATTTGTAATAAATGTATGGCTCAATTAGGTATGTTCACATCTGACAGTTATTGCATGATACATACAAATGTTCCTGTGTTGTACACCTCTTTCCTCCTGCTTGGCTCGTTGACAGCATCAAAACACAATATCATGGCCTGTGTAATTTTTCTAAAGATGCCAGAAAAGAAGAAAAAAGTTCTCTGAAGGTTTGAGAGTGGATTTTGAGACATGAAAAACTTCAGTTCACTAGTATATAAGTTTCCCAATCATACTGTAATCATCCATGGAGACTAATCATACAACAATTAATTGGGAAAATTAGTTTTATTAGTGGTGCACATGATAAGACACCCCCTGAAACATTACTAAATGCCTTCTCTGAAAACTGCCTTGAACAGATAGTTAGGAACCCCACTCATGATGGAAATATATGGGATCTAATGGCAACAAACAGACCTGACCTCTTTGAGGTGTCCACATTGAAACTGGTATCAGTGACCATGTCACACTTGTGGGAACAATGATTACCAAAGTACAACTAAAATAAGCATAAAGATATATATGTTCAGTAAGCTTGATAAAAAATCAGAAGTGTTATATCTCAATGAGGAACTTGAAACTTTCAGCGCAGGGTAGGAGCATGTGGAGCAACTCTAGCTCAATTTAAAAAAAATAGTTGATCACGCAACGGATATGTATGTACCTGGTACAACAGTTTATAATGGGATGGAACCTCCATGGTATACAGTCACTGTAAGGAAACTTCTAAGAAAACAAGAAATTACTGCATAATAGCTGTAAAACAAAGGTTACGTTTATCGGTAGAGAGATGCTGAATGAAACACATTTTGCTGTCAAGGGAGCAATGTGTGATGCCTTCAATGACTACCATAGCGGAATATTGTCCAGTGATCTTTCGCAGAACCCAAAGAAATTCTGGTCGTATGCAAAGGCTGTTAGTGGCACCAAAATTAGTGTCCAGTCCCTAGTAAATGAGACAGTAATTGAAATTGAGGGTAGCAAAGAAAAAGCTGAAATGCTTAACTCCATTTTCAAATGTTCCTTTACAAAACAAAACCGAGGAGAAATGCCCAATTTAACACTCGTGGCACTGAAAAGATGAATGTAATACGTATTAGTGTCAATGGTGTTGAGAAACAGCTGAAATCGTTAAAACTGAACAAAGCTCCAGGGAATTATGGAATCCCTGTCAGATTCTATACTGAATTTGCAGCTAAGTAAGATCTGTTCTAACTATAATCTATTGTAGATCGCTATAACAAAAAGCCATGCCCAGTTCTTGGAAAATGGCACAGGTCACACCCGTCTACAAGAAGGGTAGCAGAAGTGATCCACAAAACTATCATGCAATATCCTTGACATCAATTTGTTGTAGAATCTTAGAACATAATCTGAGCTCAAACATAATGAAGAACCTTGAACAGAATGGCTCTGAGCACTATGGGACTTAACTTCTGAGGTCATCATTCCCCAACAGAATGGCCTCCACAATGCCAACCAGCATGGATTTCGAAATCATCAGTCACGTGAAATTCAAATCGCACTTTTCTGACATGGTACACTGAGAGCTTTAGGTCAAGGCAATCAGGCGATGCTTCATTTCTTGATTTCTGAAAAGCATTTGAATCACTAACACACCTAAGCTTATTGTCAAAGGTACAGCCATATGGGGTATCAAGAGAAATTTGTGACTGCATTGAGGAATTTTTGGTAGGGAGGACCAGCATGTTATCTTGGATGGAGAGTCATCATCAGATGTAGAAGTAAATTTGTGTGTGCCCCATTAGGAGTGTTGGGACCCTTGCTGTTCATGTTGTATATTAATAACTTTGCAGACAATACTCATAGTAAAATCAGGCTTTTTGCAGATGATGCAGTTATCTGTAATGCAGTACTATCTGAACGAAGTTGCATAAATATTCCATTAGACTTTGATAAGATTTCAAAGTGGTGCAGAGAATGGCAAATTGCTTTAAATGTTCAGAAATGTAAAATTTTGCACTTCACAAAATGAAAAAAAACAGTGTCCTATGATTATAATATCAGTGACTCACTGTTGGAATTGACAAATTCATATAAATACCTGAGTGCAACACATCATAGGGAAATGAAATGGAATGAACCCAGAAGTTCATTCACGACTAAACCAGATGGTAGACTTTGGTTTACTGGTAGAATACTGTGGAAGTGCCATCAACCTACAAAGGAAACTGCTTACAAATCACTCGTACAACCAGTTCTAGAATATGGCTCAAGTCTGCGGGACCCGTACCAGATGGGACTAGCAGCAGATATTGAATGTATACAGAGATGAGCAGCACGAATGGTCACAGGTTTGTTTAATCTGTGGGTGAGTGTCGCACAGATACTGAAGGATTTGAACTGGTAGATTCTTGAAAATAGACATAAACTATTCTGAGAAAGTCCATTAACAAAGTTTCCAGAACTGTCTTTAAATTATTACTCTAGGAATATACAATTCCCTACATATCACTCACATAGGGATTGTGAGGACAATATTAGAATAATTACTGCACACACAGGGGCACTCCAAACCATCACTCTTTCCGGGCTCTATATGTGAACAGAACAGGAAGAAAGCCTAATAACCGATAGAATGGGACGTACCCTCTGTCATGCACCTCAAGATGGTCTGCAGAGTATAGCTGTAGATCTAGATGGAAATGTAAAATTTTGGTGCCTACAGTCAGTCGGTGTCTGAGCATCCAACACAGTTTTTGAGACTTTTAAGAATAAAAACAAGCTGATTTCCAAAAGTTTGCTAATAAAATTGGCCCACTTATATCAAAGCAATATACTAAATTCAGAAAAGCTATTAATATGAAAGAACGACTTCTTGTAACTTTGCAATTTTTAGCATGTGCTAGATGAAATATAATTTATTGTACAAAATGTTTATTAAAAGTACATTGTTCGAAACTGAACACTATATGTTTATATGTGGTTCTTAGACAAATCTGGTATTTACTTGGAATAGCAAAATGTTCAATAAATCTCACTGTTCCTGAGATAGGTAGAGCAATTATGTCAGCAATATAAGAAGATTACATTAAGGTAACTGTTTTTTAATAGGTGAAAAAGCACTTCCAGGTTGTCAATATGTAAAATGCTATGGTTTGTGGTGGTTGTAGAATTATATAACTTTCAGAATTGCTTGATGATTAGAAAAATCCATTACCCAAAACAATTGATTTCAGATTATTGTAGCTCTATGGGAAGCAGGATTTGATAGCAGTTCATCCTCCTCATTTATCTTCAGCATGACTTTCTGAAATTTTCTCGTCCTTTTTTAAGTAAATATTCAGCAGAGAGACTTCTCATTTTGGATGCAACATATTTGCCAAAAACTTAATATTAATCTTTGTCTTCATTCAATGTGGATATAACTTTTTGTATGGATAAATCACTTATTGAAACAAATTAATTATCCACCTTGGGATTAATTTAACTTTCTGCAATACAGGTGTTAAGTCAGAACAAATCAGGCTGTTCCAATATATCTTGATTGCCAGATGGTGTCTGGTTTTCATTTGCGGCCCGCTCCACTGCAACATCCTAGTCAGAGTATAATAAAATAAATAAATGAAGTATAATTTGTAACAAATGACATTATTTTTTCATTTCTTTTATAGGCACTGTCTACATCATAAGATTAGCACAGCATTGCCATGAAATTCGAGTTGAAGTGCACATTTCCCAAATGTTTGGGTGCTCTTGTTAAACATTTTCTTAGACAGGCTCCACAGTGTAGTGGCAGTAATGTAACCATACCCATTTAATAGTCAAAGTTCCATGACAGTTTATAACTACAGACACTGTAGAGCAAGAAGAATGGTGGGTACTGCCTTTGGTATTATCTATAGCATATTTACAGTATTAAGGATCTTGCTTCTCCTCGGTCCAGAACATGTGGCATCTGTAGTTTTGAAAGCAGTTTGCAGTACACAGAATTCATTATTGTCTGAAAAATAGTCTGCAAATGTAGACACTCCCAAAGCCACACACGACCTACAAAATTGAAAAACAAACAAAGTAACATATGGAAGCTGGCGAAATCAAGATCTGCTAGCTGAACCTGTTACCTCTACAACAACAAGGTACTAATAACCACTCAAATAAGTATGGGAAGAGTATAGTGAATATTTTATTAACAGATTAATGAAACAAATAATATCAAACAAACAAGTAAAACATTGCCCATTTGTTTTTGTTACTGTTGGTAAATTTCCTAGTGCCGGTTTGCAAGCTGAACCTCCTAGCAGAAACAACACAAAATTATTGTATGGCTGTTTGGATACATGCAACTCTTTGGTGTCATGGACAGATTTTGTCTTTGGACTTTTTTTTGAAAATCTTAACGTTCCATGGCTCACGTTTATCATGATGCATGTTAATTCTTACACTCCAACTTTTATGCACGCATTTTTGTCACCTACATTTACTCAAAACTTATTGCTCAGGGGCAGAAAAGTAAACGAGCAACAAACTTATGTGATATCTGTTGGAAGAATTTGAACTTGCAAATAACTAATGTTGGTATAGATATGTTGACACATAACTGGTGGTAGAAATATAACTCTCTGACATGAATTCTTCACTGTTTGCTTCAGACACAATTTATGTCTAACATAAATACGATCCAAAAAATGTCAGATGCATATGTACTACCGCTAAAACATTTGGAAGTGTCAGCTACTCTATGAGAACCTGAGGGGAAAGGGTCTGCTTACACTCAGTGGGCAGAGAAAGGAGAGACATTCCACATTGCCAAGTCTTACAGAGTTATACTGCTGACAACAATGAATAAAGTTGTATATCCACTGAAGTGTTTTAATGGAGAAGACTGGAGTACGGTTAGTACCATAATGCTAAACAGCGTTATGCACAGCAAGGTACCTGGAGGGGGACTAAATCTCATTGGCTGCTGGTGTTCAGTGGAGATGAATGTGCAGAAAAAAATCTGACATGAGATGTGCTATCATTACCAAGTTCTAAAACAGGAACAGTCTGATAGAAAAGACTCTCTCTCTCTCTCTCTCTCTCTCTCTCTCTCTCTCTGTGTGTGTGTGTGTGTGTATAAGGCCTGCCTAATTGTTTTCAGCATTGTAGTTGACTTGGGTCATTCAGTAAACATTTTTAATATAAATTAAGCATTCCAAACACTGCAGTAGTTAAACTCTCACTAAATACATTGAAAAAATGTTCAAATGTGTGTGAAATCTTATGAGACTTAACTGCTAAGGTCATCAGTTCCTAAGCTTACACACTACTTAACCTAAATTATCCTAAGGACAAACACACACACCCATGCCCAAGGGAGGACTCGAACCTCGCTGGGACCAGCCGCACAGTCTATGACTGCAGCGCCTTAGACCGCTCAGCTAATCCCGCACGGCTAAATACAGTCTTTCCTCCTTCAATTATCTTCATCTATTTCACTAGCCACTTTCAACTAGTGTTCACATTGGTTCAATAATAATCATGGGTAATACATGTCTGCAAAGTTTAATTTTAAGTCATGGTGGTAGACTGAAACTTTTTGATTCAGGATCATGGACTATTTTTCACTTTGTTTTTTGATGTCCAAATGTAATGATTATGTTCCAGTCTGCCTATGATGCACTTCAGTGATGTTGTTTACCTTTTTGGTAAACAATGATGAGAGGTTAGAGTATAATTGATGGGAGAGGAGGGGGGGGGGGGTACTCAGTGTTTAGGATGTGAGTTTAGTACAGTATGTGGTTTCTAAAACAGCTAGCTCAAGACTCACTAACCTATAAGTGTCCAGGTGGATGACTTTGAAAAATATTTTCACTGTAGACAATGAGTGTGGTGGAGGTAGCTATTGCTGTTTTCACTCTTTTGAAGACTGTAAGAACTTGGTTTGTACGACTGCTAGTTATCATATATTAGGAGGGCTCTATTTTTACTGTGGTAATATTAAGCAGAAAAATGTGTACACATTATTGGCATATTATAAGTGTTTCCCGATATCTTACTTAACAACGTTATTTGGGTTTCTCAGCTAGTACAGTGATGTGAAATAGTGGGTCGTATAATTGCTTCACACACAGCAATGTAAAGTGAGAATGAAAAATCCCCTGGTCTACTTTTATGTTAAAGCAAGTTACCTGTTTACTCACAGAATAAAAATCACCTTTTTACAATACTACATCTTGAATACAAAACAATCTAAATTAGACTGTTTATTACTTTTAAACAGTGTTGAGGTGGCAAAGCACTGTTACCCTCTATAGGGACAAACTTAGATCTAATTTGATGTTAAAATTTCCAAGTGTAATAAACTATGTTAAAAGAGAAAAAATGTCAACTGAATAACACCATTGCCCTTTACTCATAACCAAAAGTATCCATTCAAAGTTTGTCATGTCTTCCAAATCATTCCTCATACTATTCACTTGTTTCTTCTGTCCTACTAACTGAATTTGTTGTTTATCATGGGAACAATTATGCTTCAGTACGTAAGAATTCATTTCTTTTATTGCCAAGTGAGCTTTTTTCGTACTTGGCGCAATCCATATTTACATAAAACAAAATTCCAGCACTTAACATTTCTTGAAAATATGTTTAAGATACAACTGCACATCAGTATATGTAAATAAAGTTCAAACAGGTGGAGACAGAATTATAAAAGAAGGAAACACTGTATAATGTACAAAAGGATGTTATGAGGCTTTCCATAATATTCTGAAAAGTCAAACACTAGCAACATTTTGCGAATATAGGTATGCTTTATGTCCTTTATAGAAGCACTTGCATATTTATTCATCTCTCTCTCTTATAACTTCACATGTTGGTCTTCTTACAGATTATTTGATTTATTTCATAAATTCTCCTTGTTCATAAGGAAGCAAATCCAGAACCAGATATTTATATAACAGTACAAAAAGAAATTTCTATTACATATCAGGGAAGTTTCTGCTGCATCTTTTGCTTCTTCTGTCTTCATTATCTCCAATGGTAGAAATGTATGTGAGTGCCACATCTGAAACATAAGTGTGCATATAAGGATGATTTGGCCGCAATGAGATTCATTTATGATAGAAAATAAAGTCTAATGACTTACCAAGGATGAATGAACTCAAATGGTGTATTATTCTACATTTTATCTTTTGCTATTGCTGACCTAGCAAACTGCACAACCAAAGGTTTATCCTTGAGTATGTAACCATTTGTCTCTTTCAGTGCTAACTGAGCTTGCTTCATACTTGGTAATGTGACGAAAGCTTGTCCCTTCATTCGACCTTCCTTCATTAAACGTATGTCGAACCTGCAGTGTAACATTAATTTTTAACTGCTGCGAAACCACAACTACAAAACATAGTTACACACACAAACTTCTATGGATATTTGCTAAAAAGCCAAGTTAGAATCTGAGATATGGTTGATACTGACGTCATTACGCATGAAGTACTTTCTTGGATGGGAGAAAAATGGGGAAAGAAATCAACTGTGGTCATGTTGGAGAAACAGCCTGGTATTTGCAGCAATGATTTCGGATAACTGAAAATACCTGTATCTGGATAGCCAGATGGCAATTTGCACTCCAACTATCCAGTATATGAACCTCATACCTAAACCAATGCACCACCTTACTTGATAATTTATGACACAGGACAGTATGTGTCATGCCAAAAGCAGTTCCTGTAAAAAGCTGCAGTTAGGGAATGGATGGTAAGAGACCCATAAGGGACAGCACTGTGAGGAAGAGGGCAAGAGGATCAGATGGTGAGAGTGAAATAAAATTAATTTTATTTTGTTTTGAGTCCTCTAGTAATTCCTCAGACACATTAGTGTTTATCAGGAGTTAACATTAATGTTTGTAAAACTACTACACCCAGAAATAATGACTCAAATGAATCTTAACTTGGACAATGTGTACAACAATGAACTGGCAATAAGGGAATAAAACTAAATCAAATGATGGAAAATCCAGGATGGAATGTAACAATATTATGAAAAGGAAAGTTGTCACACACCATATAGCACACACAGTGTGGCTGCAGCTGTCGTCTATTTTTGACAAAGGTCTTGTCGGCCAAAAGCTTATTTGTGATAAGTCTTTTTGTTGTGCCTATATGCGACTCACAGCATCTTCACTATATGGTAAGTGGCAATTTTCCTTTTCATAATATTGTGAGATTAAAACTAGAGATGACTTAGGCCCTTCAACAATTTCCCTTTTGCAACAGGCTACATGTAATGAATCCTCAAATAAAGTGTAGACATGAAAACAGGTGCCAGTCAACACTGTTGACTACAAAGAGCACAATAGCAGCACATGAGCAAGCTTGAAAGAGGCTAAAAGGTAGCTTCCTAAGAGAAACTTTGACATTCAGTGACAATTTGGTTTGTACAGGAGATGCTGACACACAAATGATATGTATGTAGAATAAGTGGATAAAAGAGGAGAAGTACAGTGACAAGACAGTATTGGACTATGCAATCTGATCATAGTACAGAATGCCTGTCGATAGTTTCACATGATGGTAAGAGACTGCACTCTTTCATCCAAAGCGTAGGCTAAAACTAAACATTACAACCTGTGTAGACCTATCTGTGTCGACTGATATCATCTGCAGGGTGCATGTCATTACAAGTGCCTAAGATCATAATCATATTATAAACACTGTAAGAGGTGTACTGACAGCAAAATGTAGTGTTTTTAAATGAATTACACTTCATTAAGCCCTACAACACAGTCTGCATGCATGTTCAGTGCCACAATTTGGCAGTCTGCAGGTTGGACGGTCAGATGAACATACCCTGTGCGTCCTACCACAGCTTCAGGCATCTTCAGACACCATATATTAGCAGAATAACATCTGGCCAAATGTGGTAAGGAATGTGCACGTCTTCTTCGTATACGCAGGTATGACTGCTTCCCTGGTCTTCATGTTTTGTCTGACGGGAATCCATCAAACATGTATGGGATATGGTTGATTGGTAATTGTCATTCTGTGATCAATACTTTGTGGAAATGCACAGAAAATTGGAGCTAATGAATAATTTCATAATCCCAATCATTTAAGTTTTCTCACATTCCTAACATCTCAATCTTCAGTTTTTTTTAAAGTTTACTAAAATTTACATAGCAAGCTAGATTGATTTAGAATACCTGATTAGTTATGGACTGCACACAGGATCTCCAAACAGGAAGCTTTATCACACAAACTGGAAAAGTGCAGCCACCACAACCTTTGCCATTTGTTGCAAAACTTACAACACACTTCTTGCACCTGTTGGTACTATTAAGAAATTTTTATTGCAATAGGGTATAAATTTTATGTGTTAGGTTTCGGTGTGTGTGTGTGTGTGTGTGTGTGGGGGGGGGGGGGGGGGGGGGGGGGTCTACAACTGAGGCTTCAGTGTATTCAGTATATGTTGGAAAGGGTACAATTTGGACCACATCTGTTAAGTAGGTAAGCATAGCCACAACTCATCTCACATCCTGTAGCAGCAAATTTTCTGTTACAAGCAGTAGTCAGTGTTGCCACTTTCTTGAAGAGACTTCTTCAGGATATTCTTGAGTTCACATGACAAATGCTTTATATTATATGCTTCTGGAATCAGAAACTCTTAACTGTGTTTGATAAGTAGCCCTAAAAATGGTCCCATATGCCACTATGGAATGAAAGTAAGTGAAGCATGTTAGCTTTTTTATTTTCATATCACCTGTACTTGTAACATCCTCATTGTAAATATAAGATCTGTTTAGTTGCTTCAACAGTTCTGTGGTATGCTCCTCTCAATGAATTTATAATCAAGTTTCAGTCCCAAGAATTTACTATAGTCTATTCCTTCTATGTATTTGTCGTCATATTTTATGTGTATAATGTCTTTTCATTGTGTGACTCAGCATCTCCTCCATATGGTGAGTAGCAATCTATCCTTCTCATAATACTGTTAATATGTTACTAAAATCAGAATCATGTAAATAAAAATGATTTTCATTTAACACCATGTACTAAATAACTGTTAATATGACAGTAACAAATTGTATCCTGCAAATTTGTACAGAATAGATGTAGACACTGGGAATAACTGCTAATTTTCTTGGCCTCAACAAAATGGAAATCTCTGTGAACACAGTTTAAAAAGTACACTTGAGAAGGATATTATACAAGATACACAAAAGAGAAGAAACAGACTTAATTATTTTTATTATTAAATATTTTGAACTTTGTTTCATCCTCTGAGAAACATTAGTTACTGAAACACTTTTCTTTACTGATGTAGTCAATAATGTTTCTTAATATACCACAACAGAGAATACTTACATGTTTCCCTGCTCTTCAGAATCGGGTTCGTTGTATCTTCTATATATATAATGTAACTCTCTCTCTGTTACTTGCTTGGCTATATTTTTTATGTACAGGCGACAGGAAGGAATTCCAGGTTGGTAATTCTTGAACACTGGCAAATGCTTTTGATCTAGAGAATTGATTAAATACATAACGTTAAACAGTAAAGATCAATAACAAGGTATTGGTAAGAAACAACCAAAGAACTCTTGAAACGTAAATACAAACATAATTAAAATGTATATTAATACTACACAACATTCTACAACAGATGTGCATGAATTTTATTATTTTTAAGCTGCTTCTTCTAAGTATTTTGGCACACAGAAATATTCCGTAAGGTTAATGGATTTGGAGCTTTGTCACTAGTACAGCAGCAAATCACTTGATCTTCTTTGAAGAACATGTGACAAAACTATGTATGAGGTGCAGATACCACTATACTTGGGAGCAGCATAACTGGCAGCAGTCCCCCCCCACCCCCTTACCCTACAATGACTAGCAAAAGGACATTTATCACTGACTTGTCACCCTGTGCTTAATTTCTTAATCTACATCTATACTCTGCAAACCACTGTGAAGTTCATAGCAGAGGGTACTTTACATTGTATCAACATGATCGCAAAAAAATATATACATTGTTTAATTGTCCATAACTTCCAAATTATAGTCTGGAAACATGTAATTTTTGGTAGTTTAATAGTTCACCTATTTGAGAGTCACTATATAATCATTGTTTTGTTTTATAGTCACCAAATAATGTTTTCTATTGTTATATGAGCCGTCACGTAAGTGTTGTGTTGTTTTGTTTTTAGTTAGGTGAGTAAAGATGGCTAGTGCAAAGCTGACATTTGATGAAATGAAGGCAGTTCTGAAGTGGTACAGTAAGCATAACAACGTTATGAGTTTCAGTGCCAATAGCATAATGTGTTTCAAACAGGCCCACCTACAGGCGTAACAACTGTGTGCATTCAAGACATACCTGAAGTTGAAGGCCGTGTTACAGATGTACGCAATCAATGATCTGGACGACCTTTAACAGCCACAAGCCCGGTGAACTCCTGTGCTTTGTAATGACAATTTGCTTGCTCACCATAGAAGTTTGTGAGATAATATGCCCCAGAAACCAGGGTGAGTCGCTCAAGTGTTCGGCACATTTTTAAGACTGTAAAGTTTAAGCGCTACAGCTCAAAGTTCCTATATGGAATGAATTAGGATGATACAGATCGTACAATGAAGTACTGCAAGTGATTTAATAGCATGATTCACAGTAATGAAGTGTTTGTAGAGATGACCGTGTGGTCTGATAAAGTTCAATTTAAACTCAATAGTAGAGTAAACTGTCACAATAGCATCTACTGAGCCACTACAAATCTGCATATTAATGCAGCCAAGCTGTGAATTTATGGGAAGTGAACAAGTGGTGTGGATTATCTTATTGAGATTTGATTGGGCCCATCTTCTTTAACAGCACAGTTACTGGGGATGTGTACCTAGAGGTGCTTGAGACGCCCATTTTATGTGCCATCCGTGAGTTCTATGACAACGAAAAGTTTTCCTTTTGACAAGATGGGGCCCCAGCCATCTACCACAATTATGTCATGTTGTACCTCAACAAAAATCTACCCACATGATGGACAGGCAAAAGAGATGCTGTTGAGTATGCATTATATTCTCCAGACTTAATGCTTCTGGAGTTTTACCTAAAGACAATACTCAAGTACGTTATTTAGTGACAATCATGTACGTTGGAAGAACTTCAAGAAAGCATTGAACATTCATGTGCAGATGTCCAGCCGAACACGTTGCAGCTGGTAGCTCAAAGGCATCACCTGTGTACGGATGTTAGTAGTGACCTCTTCAAACACCTACAGTGGTTTCAGTAACCTGAACTTTAAACTACACTGAATTGAGACATTTCTGTCATTTAATTTTGAACGTATGAGCAAGGAAACAGAGAGTAAATTTTTTTGGGCCACTCTTTATTAGGGTTTCTCCTCGTTTCATTCACATACGGAGTGTGGGAAATATGACTACTTAAGTGTCTCTGAAGGCACTGTAATTAGTCTAATATTGTATTTATGGTCCCAAGAGGAGCCATACCTATGGGCCTGTAGAGTATTCCTAGATTACTCACTTAATAATGGTACTGAAACATTGTAAGTAGCCTTTGGCAGGGTAGTTTACATCCTCCTTCAAGCACCACTCACTTCAAGTCTTTTTTCATGCTACTGTTGGCACAGCTCTGTCAAGTCTTTTTTCATGCTACTGTTGGCACAGCTCTGTCAATGTGTTTCACTCAATCAGTTACTTACATGTTCCTTGTACTGAAGAGTTATTTGTTTGCTGAGAGACTTTTGATTTTCATTTTCTACTACCCCTATTCTTGTCTGCGGGTTAAGGTGACTCAGTTAAAAGATACACAGAGTCAGCTGAAGTAAGTTATATACAAAGTGTAAAAAAATTTTTTGTGATGAAAATCCCAGAACAGCTGAATTCTTGTTGGCGCCTTGACTGGAACAGCAAAGACGTATGACAACTCCCTCTGAACAGTACAGAGAATAAGTGCAGAAACATAGGGGATGGAAACTTGTGATCAAGAAATGAAGTTTCACTCTCCAAGGAAAGTAATTAGTGGAAGAAGAATGTTACTGATTTATATGATTCCTGGAAGGACTCTGCACTAAACTGGAAATTTACAGTTGTGCCTAGTATCCCTCATGGCAAAGGGTGACAGATGTCTTACAAGGCACAGAAGATGCTCATTTGATTAGTAGAATTACCAAACCTTTGAGATCCAGACACAGAAAATGTGAAATTGGATGATGCAGTCTGATGGAGAGATACAATATTGTCGAAACAAGAGCAATTTCTCTAGGAAAAATGTACATCATTATTTTTCTTAATAAGGTCTGATTAAAATCGTGTCAGAAAGTTCATGTGAAAGAATATGAAGGCTTGAAAGTGCTAAGTGGCAAAGGAAGGAGACTCGTCATTTGTCAGATTATGGCTATGTGTGCAAAGCTAATATTTATATACAGCAAATCCAGTGGTAATCACTAGAAGATAAATAGTGATGTATTTGGACAACGGTTTTTGGATTTATTACATGGTTTAAAAGCTGCTGTCAAGCATAATGTCAGTTATCACTCGATGACAAAGGAAAATATACCTAATTCAAACATATGAAAGGAAACTGTCAGTGCCTTAAGAGAATTTTTTTTAAATTGCTATATAAAAACAGAGTGTTGGAGGGAGTCAGGTGCCACAAGCACCTTTACAACTACTTTGAACTTGACTGCTTACTTTTCAGAACAGAACAATGGGTTTGTGAGGTTTCTCCGTTACCACTGCCAATACAACCCAATTGAAAATCTATGGGAATAAGCAAAAAGAAAAGTAGTGCCCTAAAATAACATGTTCAAAATTAAAGATGTGAATAATGTACTTGATGAAGCTATTGATAATGTTGCTGTGGTAGACTGGATTCAGTGTATACCCCAGATGAATTTGCAAGAAAATGACTTGTGAAGTAAAATATCCATGAAATTTCCATAGAAAGAATTGTCACTGCTTAAAATGACTCACCAGCTACTGAATTTTTGGATACATGTAATTCTCCAGAACAGGATAATTAAGTAACAATAAACTGCACGAACTGTTAAGTTCTGGTCTTCCTCTTCTGCAAACATGCAAAACTACTGCCTCTCTTGGCTAGTTTTCCAATTTCTTTCTCATCTCCTCTCAAAACTTTATTAATACACAGTAGAACAGACACCAGACATACACTGCCTGTGCTGGCATGTTTGCCAATTTTATTTGTGGGGACTTAGGACCCTTGTTTTCTGCTTTTTACTGAGAAAAAAACTTATGTGCAGATCTAATAAATGATTAAACATTGTTCCGTTAATTACCAGATGAACAGTAACAGTATATCTTCCAATTCACATTAAAATGGAAAGATTCAAGACTGGAGATATGGCTACTATTTAGCAACAATACTTTCAAACTGTTTTCTTTTTACATATGGTTCTGCAGCCATAATAATTTATTTAAAGGCAGGTTCTGGCTGTAAATGTTTAATACAATGTGTTATCAGATGATTCGGTAATCATCTTATGTGCCAAACAGCTTTGTTGAAAGTATTGTTCAATAGCAAATTTTGCCAGGTTCGGGTTGCCACACATGCCTGAGGGCTTCTGATGACTGAGGTCTAAAACGAGAAAACAAATTGGTGTAAATATACACAAAAGGTGGAGGGGGAATTGTAGTAGCCACCAGAAAGATCGCGGGAGGCGCACATTGGCACGGCGCATCACGGAAGGTAGTTGCCGGAAGTAGAGTCCCGTCCACCAGAGGGCACTCGAGAATTCGGACGCGACCTCTGCCGGCATGACAATGACAACAACAACAACAACAACAACAACTCCGGCAGCACGGGCCGTGCCCAGGCAGTTAACATCGGGCAGGCCTAGGACACAGTCCCGGTCTACTCTAAGTGAAGTGTGACGTAAACGTGAACAGTGATACTACAGGAATATTCCGCAGTCATACATGCTTATTTATCTGCTTTGTAGAAAATTAGCATTGTCCAATGACAACTTTTGAGAGTTTCCATACAATAATTATGTGTGAAATTTCAGATCTTTACATAAGCAAAATGAGTTTAATATGTTATTAATTGTACCTGCTGCAAGGGTAAGCAACGGGAAAACTTAATTAAGTGAAAGCTTGCCCTTGTACTATTAAGTAATGGAAAAATTACACTAATGAGCAATTAAATTAAATGCACCTATCTCGTAGCACATGGTAATTCCCTTTTGCTCCTATGACAATGACAATACACAGCTGCATAGACTCTTTGAGACACTGAAAGGGCTGGTTCAACTGCTAATAAAAATGCATGGTAACTGGTCTGAGCTGGTCCCAGTGCTAGCATCCTGGTTTATAGGTCTGAAATCAGGATACCTGGCGTGTCATGCTAGCATCTTCATAATCGTAGAGCATTCCTCGAAACATACTGACAGTTTACAAAAAGAAGGGCAGTGCATGCTTCTGCGGGGTTTTGCTGGTGAACAGACAACTGCTCATGATTGGACAACATATTCCCTACTGTTCACTGGCAAGAGACGATGTAGACATATAAGGGACTTCACCTTAAGTACCTCAGCCAACAATCTGATCAGTGCCCTCTTGGCAAGCAGGAAATACTGGCTCATGTGGTTTTTAGGTATAAGCAAGAGTTGTGACTCAGCAGTGTACAAGAGCTTTTTTCACACTTTAAACTTCTAATGATGGCTTTCCTACCCTCATGCTAATCTCTATATCCTACAATAATCTCTATATGCTACAATATATGGTGAGCAGAGGTACACGAGGAGACAGTATCCATAAGCAAGGTGATAGTTCTGGATGGTATGGCTGCTCCTATAATCTGGTTGCTCATCCTGCAGCTGACTGTCATGTCAATGACTAGTACAATGTCTGGTAACATATCAGTCACCGACAGCATGCACTATCCTATTTGTAACAGGCGCACTCACTCTCCAACATAGCACCTGTTTTAATTCAATTGTTGACAAGTGTAACATGTTGTATGAAATGAGGCTGAAAAAAGGAGAATTTTGATAGAATAGCAAACTGTGAAATTATGTGCCTCTGTCCGCCCCCGGATAACAGGAAATGAGACTGCATGGTGGAGAATCAGTTTAAAGGTTGATATTTATTGTGCAATTATTAATCTGAGAAAAAAGTTTCATGGAGGATGTATTTGAGCTTTACTTGGTAATGAAAAATAGCTAATGAAGGACAAAACCGAGAGCATGTGAAAAGCAGAGTGACAATAATAAACAAAGCATTTCCGGAAAAAAAGAAATATATTAAAATTAAAAAAAACTTTAAATGTTAGGTAGTCTTTTCTGAGCATATTTGCCTAGAGTGTAGCCTTGTATGGAAATGAAATGTGGACAATAAGCACCTCTGACAAGAAGGCAATAGAAGTTTTTGAAATGTGGTGTTACAGGAGAATACTGAACAAAAGATGAGTAGATCAGGCAACTCTTGAATACTGGCTTTTGTCATGGGATCTTTGGCTGCTGTTTGTTTAAATAAATGATGCCCAAAGCTCCTGAGGCAAAAACCAGTACGCAATATTAGTGAGTGTCCATGAAAAACTCAACAATCTTGAACTAATAAAGAGGTAGTACTGAATCAAAGTGGAGAAAAAAAATATGGCACAACTTCACAAAAAGGAGGATATGACCAATAAGATATGTACCTAGGCACCAAGGAATTGTCAAACTGGTAACACAGGGAACTGTACAGGTAAAAATTGTACAAATGGACCAAGGCTCAAATAAAGCAAGCAGGTTCAGATGGACATAAGCTGCAGTAGTTAAGCAGGAATGAAGAGACTTTTACACGGTAGGCTAGTGTGGAGAGCTGCATCCAACCAGTCTGTAGACTGAAGGCCCAACAACATTACAATTCAGTGGAATATTTAACTTTGCACAGGAAAAACCACTGGAGGAGAAAGACTGTAGGATCAAAGTTTAATTACATAAATGAGAATCCTGAAGATGTGTGCAAGAATTAAACAGAGATGAAAATGTTAACACAAGACGGATGATGGCACCACCTGCTGGAAATACTGATTCAAGAGAAGTTATAAAGTTAGATGAATGTAGTTGCTTTTTGACAACTTTTGCCCAAATTCTCCTAATGTGACCCACAATCTCTAACGGGACATAATAAATTCCATTTTTTCTTGTACAGAGTGGCGCACATAAAACAGGCTCCTCCACTGAAAGGAATATGAATGAGGAAAATCAATGTACATCATCACTTTCTTACATTTTTATTGTACAGTTTCATTATTAACTATGTAATTAACAGTTTAAGTAACAGATTTACTTTTATTAGTTTAATAAGCATATTTTAGAAAGGAATTTAAAGTCTGTGTTCAAAATGTTCTCTGCCAACATTCAAGCAAAGTTGTGCACATGGAAGCATGGTAAGGGAAACACTTTTCAGTACTCTCTGAGGAATGTTTGAAACTTCTTCACATATGCTGTTTTTTTATAACGTGTCAAGTGTTCTGGGATTGTTGCGGTAGACTCTAGCCTTTAGAAATCCCCAGAGGCAAAAGTCACATGGTGAAAAGTTGGGAGAGCGGGGTGGCCACAAGCCCTTACTAATGGTCTTCTCTTCTGTAAAATCAGTATGTATATGAGCCACGGACAAATCTGATGTATGAGAAGTTGCTCCATCTTACTGGAAATATGCACAACATTTTTTGTTTGGAGTTAACAGGGCCGAAAGTTCATTGTAGAGTTGCAAGTAAACATGTGTGTTGACAGTTTCATTGAAGAACAATGGCCCGATAATTCTGTCACCAATTTTTAAATCGTATAACAGCTTTCGCAGTATATCATGGGGATTCTCTGTAGCCCAGTGTCTTGAATTTTGTAAATTAATGTAACCCAACAGATGAAACCAAGCTTCATCCATCGAACAAAAGGAGGAATGGATCACGATGTCCAACCCCCTCCCCCCCCCCCCCCCCCCCCCGCCCCAAAAACATTTTCCAGCAACCAATTACAGTAATGTGAACGCTTACCCTTGTCCGCTTCTTCTATCTGCTGAACAACACTCACACAGTAAGGTTTCATTTGTAAGCCATGAAGGATGTGTTGACATGACCTGCAAGATATTCCACATTGCTTTGATAATCGTTGTGTCGACTTGTAGGGACTTCTTTCAATGTGTGCCGTCATGTTTGCCACAACTGCAGGTGTACGTACAGTCGGTGCCTTATTTCTCTTTGAATTAACAACACTGCCTGTCAAACGCCACTTTCTCACTAGATCCTGAATCATTGAGTTTGCAGGAATATTACTTTCAGGAAACTTTTCATGAAAGGTGTCACAAACAACTTTAATGGATTCAGACCACATATTCTTCAACAATGAACACATGTTCTTCAATGGAGTAAGGCATGACAATGCAGTACACGGTTTATAACGACAACTTTCCGTATGAACTACTCACACACTACTGCTGTTGGAAGGTGGCAAAGAAACTGACAAGCTAGTAATGCTACTCACATGCGTTCACTTTCTGGTTCGGCCCGGTTTTACGTGCGCCATTCTGTATATACCTTATGCTTCTGTATCTCTCTCTTGTATCTGATACTGACTGTGTATAATGTTGTATCTTTAGAGGATTGTATATTTTTGTGAACCAAACATTTTCATATTAGCTTCTACATGGAAATCCTTTGTTCCTTCTCTCAGGGCATGGAGGGAGACCCATACTAATATTTTCATAATCTACTTTCATTTGTCCTCACAAGGTTCTAAGATGTTCGTGAGGTAAGAGACTTAAGGAGGGTTCCACAAAGATATGAAGATGCATAAGTTGAAAAGAGGTGAGAACTATGAAAACACTTGCAATAAAAAGTAGTTTTTGCATCCTTATAAAGATATGCTGCTGATATCTTGACAAATCAAACCTCACTGAACAGCTGCATACAGACTTATCGGTAAACAAAAAACCAGTTCCTACTATTAGTGGCTTTTACTCAAGTTTTAAGCATGTGAGTTAATGTTATGGGCTACTGATCTTTGATTTTGTTATTTTATTCTAAATTTGACTATTTCTTGTTTGAAAGAATGCACAGAACATCTTACATTGCCTGGCTAAGAGGTAATCGTAAGAGAATGGCAGCAGGGTATGCCACAAACATCTCACTATACACACAATCGTATTTATCTTTGCAAGTAAACACAATTTGAACTGTGCTGTAGTCTGGTATTTATTAGTGATTTTTTCATTATGCTTTACATACAAATTTGTTTTATTACAGCAAACTAAATGGCACTGTGTTACACAGACAAGCGTGTAAATCATAACTGCTACCGTCTCTCACATCACTATCAGTAATTCAAACAAATGTTTAGTTTGTTACAAAAATGGTTCAAATGGCTCTGAGCACTATGGGACGTAACATCTATGGTCACCAGTCCCCTAGTTTGTTACAAGGAAAATGCTATTTGAGGATAATTTTGTGACAAACAATGTTATATAAAATTTGGTTTAAACAAATGCAAGAAGAAACTATCATTAACAGGGTGTGAGCAGGATCATTATTTAATGAAGTGAAAACCAAACAAAATAAGAGACACATGGGTCTTATAAACAATTGTGTTGGATCATTTCCAGTGACATATTCTATAAAATGTACAATATCTGCTTCACTGATAAGTTGCAGATAGTTTATAGCCAGCACACTATTTCACAATTTGGGATTTAGGATTAAAATTGTATGAATCCATGTAGTGGGATTTTGTCAGCAAATACTTCATCACAGTTAAACTTTTGTTTCAGAACAGACATCTTCCTATGGGATACCTAATGAGAAGCAGTTGGTTCAATGTGAGGAGAAACAACCATACACACTACAATTTCCTGATAGATCACCTTTTCAAATTTGAATATTTTGTGTTAGTGCTAACTGTGACTATTATGAATGTCGACTGAAACACATTTTCTAACCCTTATAAAGTGATCAGTTACAAAACAGACTTATGCTATAATACTGTGTTATTCTCGCATTCCAACGCTTAAAAACCTTCAGAAGAGGAAAAAAATTATCATATAACAAACAAATTTTATACAATTTGTCGAATGTTTATGATACGTCAGTCCTGTAGGCAACAGGCATGATGGAGGAAGGAAGATGACACTGTCATTAGAGGCAAGGCTACTAGTTATGACATTTCAAGGATGGGAAAGGAAACTGGATGTATTTTTTTCAGAAGAACCATCCAGGCATTTGCCTTAACTGATTTAGGGAACCACAGAAAAACTCAAGGGTCAAATAGGGATTTGAACCCCACTCTTCCCAAGTATAAGTCCAGACTCTTACTGCTGCTCTATCCCACTTGGCAACAAATGGGACATCATAATAATGTCAAATGATATTCATGAAACAAATTCACTCAGAGGTCACACAATTTCTTGAGTAAAAAATGTATACTGGTGAATTTAGATGGCTGGCACAAAATTAATCACCATAAAATATTTCAGGACACTAACGAGGAAGAAGAAATGTGCCCACATTTCACATGCACTACATCAAATATTGAGTCACTTACAAAACTCTTGTTAACCACTTAGCTTGATCTGTAACTAACGCAGAAAGAAGCTTGCGGAAATCAACACATGGCATCAATCATAGCAAGAAAATATTACATAGGATCCAATGGATCTATTATATTGCACATGAATAGTAATGGTGGCTGACTGACTGAAGGTGTATCATTAAAAAATCCTGAGTTTACTTCGGTACTGTGCTGTATTCCAGGATAGGCAAAAGATACTAAACTGAAAAAATTAAAAATATGACTTCTGTGATTGAGTCAGCTACAAGATTATACAATTATGATCAAATATGAATTTAAGTGTCCTAGGTAAGTGAAGACAATACTTTCTTACTACCTGGAAAGAAATGAATCATGTGGATAGACTCTGAGTGAAATACAGGGAACTTTATAATTACATAGGTAATGCTGTAAAAGCTACAATCCTTTCACCTCCACATAACTTGCTGCTGTTTTGCTTATGGTGCAAATTTCAGTTATCACTGAAACAAAGCAATACAAATATACAATTACCTCGGGATGAAATACGGTTGGCTGCCAATTCTTCAGCTGTAATAATACTGCTGTCATCCTCATTCTTTTCACTTTCCTCTTTGGTTTCATCTGAAACTGGTTTGTTCTCAGGGAACATAAGACCAAAACTTCCATGAGCTTCTGCTTCTATATTTTGGGCTGCAGCCTGCACATCATCTGTTTTTTCTGCAGATGCAGGAATGAGTTTTGCTGGCAACTCAATTTTTTTTACAGTCATTTCACATGGAGGTTTTTCAAAAACTTCCTCTGGTTTATGAGTTGGTTTTAATGTACTTGGAGCAGCAGGTAAGGGCTTCACAAATTTAGGTCTTTTAACTATCTTCTTGTTTTGTGAAGACTTTCGTTTCATTGGTACAATCTCTCTCGGCATTTGGTTTTCCAGATCACTTTCTATCTCAGACTCGTCCTCTGATGACTGTATATCTTCTTCTTCCACAATATCCGTCGTATGGCGAGTGCCCTCGTTAGTTTCAGGAAATACGTCCTTTAAGTTACAAGATACGCCTGCTTCAGGAAATATATTTTCAAAAGGCGATGGTAGATTCATTTTGTTCATTAAGTGCAGCACCTGAGTGTAGAATTTTGGCACAGATGCAAGAGCCCGCGAAATGTTTGTGAGTATTGCAACAGTAGGAGGTGGGTACTGATACCTTAAATGTGCCGGTGGTGGCTGCAGGAAGTTGACTGATGAGTTCCATGAATTTAATTTGTGAAGAAATGCTTCATAGTATTTCTGAGAATTTTCTTTTTCCTCTTTTGTTGCTTGAATGCTGAAATTAGAATGAAATTTCTAAGTCAAGCGCTTTTTCTTTAAGAAAGAACAACAAAGAAGAAGTTAATTAGGGGAACCACACATCGTATTCATGACCAATATTATGATGTAAAACATATATACCTCTTACAGAAACACATTTAAATATGCAGGTGCCATGACGAGTTACCCCAGAATATTATTTCGTAGGAAATGAATGAATGAAAATATTAAGTCTCTTATTCCTCTGTTCCTAAATTATGGATAAAAGGTGAACTAAAACACTTTCATAGGTCTCCTATTTAAGTTTTCATCACTATGGATGAATAACTTAGAAAGTTTTTCTCACATTCCTGCTTTCTGTCAGCAGAGCACATTAACCAGAAGGGGCTATTATTGATAGTAACAAACTGGATACACTGTTTCATCAATGGATAAATAGTCCATATGTGCAAGTAGCATCTGTCATAATCACGTCATTTACTACACAGGCAGAAAAAGCTTAAGGATGAAAGTAACTTTTTCATGAAGTGTCACTGCCAAGTAACATAGCTTGATGGCAGTTAGGCCATACATATAAAGAACTGCTGTGGTACAGTACAGAAGGTAACTAAAAGAAATGCACAATGAGACAAATGGATGTGACACTTTTATTCAAGACCAATAATTACAATGAAGTCACACGAATCGTGATGGTCCCGTGTACATTACAAATGCAGCAATACATCCTTTGCAATGTGCTGCCATGCTGGTCACAAGGAGGGTAAGGGGTTCTTGTGGTAGAGCATTCCATCCCTCCACCAATGCAGTTGTAAACTGCTTGATGGTTATAGGTGCATATGGGCGTGTTGCAACACACCTCCTCAACACACCCCACACATACTTGATGGGATTTAAGTCAGCGAAATGGGCAGGCCAGTCCATTTGCCACATATTCTCTCTTTACAAGAGATCCACCACTGTGCTGTTCAATGCAGGCATGCACTGTCATCCGTAAAAATATAGTCAGGGCTGAAAGCATCCCTAGAAAGATACACACGGGGACGGAGTAGTGTCACAATAACATTGCAAAAGATTTGGAGGTCAGCACACATCTGCAACATTATTCCTCCCCATAACAGCTGAACCACCAAAACAATCATGTTCGACAATGCTGGATGTACCCTTACGTGACGAGGTATGGGAACAAATAATGTACCCAAGAATACAGTCAGACTTGACCAATTCAGTGGTCCAGGTGTATCGTTGTGGGAGTTGTAATGTTGCACGAGCATACTGACCTCCAAATCTTTGAACATTGTGTTATTGTGACACTGTACTCCTGCCCCATGTGTGTCTTTTCAGGGGTGCATTTGGCCTGACTTCATTTTTATGGATGACGATGCATGCCCACATTGTACAGTGCAGATGGAAGAGCTCTTTGAACAAGAAGATATTCAGTGAACAGATGGCCTGCCTGTTCCCCTGGCGTAAATCACATCGAGCACACGTGGGATGCATTTGAGAGACCTATTGCAGCATGTCCATGTGCATCAATCACTGTCTGGCAGCTATCAACCGTGCTGGAGGAGGAATGGAATGCCCCACCACAAGAACACCTTACGATCTTTGTAGGCAGCATGGAAGCACAATGCAGAGCATGTACTGCCGTCCGTGATGATCGTACGAGTCATTTATAATATCTGGGAGACCATCACAAATCACGGTGACTTCAGTGTAATTATAGTCTTTCAATTAAAGTGTCACTTCTGTTCATCACATCGTGTATTTCTTTCAGTTACCTTCTGTAATATACCGCAACAATTCTTTCTATAGACAGTCAAATTTTCATTGAGCTATGTTATTTGGCAGTGACACATCCAAAAGTTGCTTTCGTCCTTATTTTTGCACACCCGTGTATTTCTCTGTTGACGCTTTTTTAGTATACTTGATAGTGATATTTCACTTTAGGCTTTCATAGTGTATACTGCTGATGACATCTTTTTGTGTTTCCACGTGGGTGGTTGCACTGAAATTCTGCAATGTTTAGATAAGTGCCACCTTCACCAGAAGATGATGAGAGTGTCACTCATTCAAATGTTGTGGAATTTCAGTGCAGCCAGATAGATGGAAGCCTAAGAATATTTCGACAATTGTACCATCTAAAAAAAATACTAATTCTGATCCTGTTATCAAACCCTGCTGAAAACTCAATTTCTTCCCATGCTAATGATGAGGTGTTCTGCTGTGTATCACTTGAACAGTCTAATGTGAATGCATCCTGCTTCTTAAACACGAATTATGTACGGCATGAGGTGAATTGCATTTACTATAAAATGTTACATCCCTAATAGAAAGTTATGACTGACACAACTAAATGCCTTTGTAAAGTTGGATAATATCCCAATTTGTTATGTGTTCAGTGTCTGGACTCATCTTATTATGGAGAAGTCTAATAATGGACTAGTGAATCTGTCTGGAATAATACATTGAATTAACGATATACATACAGCTACGAACATTACATTAAGAGATTATAATTGTTTAGTGCCTTACACAAATACACTCTGAGGGAGGAAAAAAGGGATGTATCATTCAGGAAGTATCCGAATGGTGCAGAAATCGGTAGATATGACGTATTTGTACAAACGAACAAACGAATGTATACAATTTCATAAAAACTGGGTGGTTTATTCAAGAGAAAGAGCTTCACAAATTGAGCAAGTCAATAACAGGTTTGTCCACCTCCGGCCCTTATGCAACTAGGTATTTATAACTTTTTGGATGTCCTCCTGAGGGATATCATGCCAAATTCCGCCCAGTTGGCATGTTAGATTGTCAAAATCCTGAGCAGGTTGGAGGGCCCTGCCCATAACACTCCAAACATTCTCAATTGGGGAGAGATCTGGTGACCTTTCTGGCCAACGAGGTTTGGCAAGCACAAAGACGAGCAGTAGAAACTCTTGCTGTGTGCAGGTGGGCATTATTTTGTTGAAATGTAAGCCAGAATGGCAGGCCATCAGGGGCAAAAAAATGGAGTGTAGAATATCATTGACAAACCATTGGGCTATAAGGGTGTCTCAGATGACAGTCAAAGGGGTCCTGCTGTGAAAATAAATGGCACCCCATACCTCCACTCCCGGTAGTCGAGCCATACAGTTGGCAACAGTTACATTCACACATTACTGCTGTCTGGGAAATATCCAGACACATCTTCACAGGTCATCGGAGCTCAAATCAAAGTGGGATTTATCACTGAAGACAATTCTACTCCTGTCACTGAGATTCCAAGTCAAAAATGTGTCTCGAGGCACTCTGGACTGCGGTGAGATACCACCTGAATGTTACCTGCAATAGAGCCCAACTACCAGGAGTGTTGCCCTGGGATGCAGCCTCTCTTCACAGCAGGGCCCCTCTGGTTGTCATCCACGGTGCTTTGCAGCACTGCAATATGCTGATGATATTCTACACTCTGTTTTGTTGTGCTTCACGGCAAGCCGTCCTTGGCTTACATCACGGCGAGATAACACCCACCTGCATAAAGTGAGAGTTTCTACTGCTAGTCTCTGTGATTGCCTAACTCTGCTTTGGCCAGCAAGGTCGTCAGATCTCTCCCCAACTGAGAATGTTTGGCGCATTATGGGCAGGGCCCACCAACAATCTCACATTTTTGATAGTCTAATGAGCCACCTGGACAGAATTTGGCATAATATCCCTAAGAAGGACATTCGACAACTGTTATCGATCAATGCTGAGCCAAATAACTGCTTGCACAAGGGCCAAAGGGGAACCGACATACTGATTTACTCAATTTGTGAAGCTCTTTCTGTTGAATGAATCGCCCAATTTTTCTGAAATAGAGAACAGGCACTTGTATAGTGGCATAAACTACATTCACTTTGCTTGTACACTCTACAGGGTGTATCATAATTAATGGCATAAATGCGTACAGTTGAAAGTACAAGATACTAGAAGCAAAAAAGTCTCAGTAAACATACCTTAAGAGCTATGAGCAATTTTTCATCTTTGATACTGTGAAACAAATCTCTTCCTCTGCAAGTACTTTGCGTTCCATATTTTGGGTAGTGGTAGTATGGACCAAAATAAGAAATAAATGTCTGGCAAACGTGCTCTAAAAGGCATACCTTAAAAGTTACGAGCATTTGATCATTAGAAGAGTTGTGTTTCAGAGTAGCAAAGATGAACAAGTGTTCATAGCTCTTAGGGAATGCATTTTAGAGCACATGTTTACTGGACTTTTTTTCTTGTTTTGGTCCGCACTACCAGTTCCTCAAATATGGAAAGCAAAGAATTTGCAGTAGAAGAGATCTGTTTCACAGTATCGAAGATGAAAATTGCTCGTAGCTCTTAAAGTGTGCATTTTCGACCCTATGTTTACTGAGACTTTTTTGCTTCTAGTATCGTGTACTTTCAACTGTACACGTTTATGCCATTAATTATGATACATCCTGTATATAGCACAGAGTTGGAATTGCTTACACTGAACAAGATTCATTATTTTGTATTCTGCCCTTTGCTTGCAACACATCTGTGTAATTGCAGAAGTATTGTAAATTTCATTTTGCACCAAAATTCATTAATACGAATTGTTGGAGTGTTTGTCTAGCGAACTGAGAAGCAGGCTTCCTTGACACCACATTTTTTTGCGATGAGAAGGTGGATGAACACTAATGCAACAACCCAGAGGCTGGCTGCCACAAAGTTTTTTTGTCATGGGCTTTTCTGTTTTGCTGGCACTTTAATTCTACTTCCTTTGCAGGGGTGTGTTTACATGTTTTAATAGTATCTCTTATAGCCTTTTTGCTAATCAGTGTTTCCAGGTGGGTGTTGCAGAAATTTTCTTTGCCTGTCTGCTTACTTTTATAGCTTGCATTGTCTGTTTATTACATTTGCCTATTTCACAATGAGCAGCTCACCTCTCCCACCCCCTGTTCAGGCACCACAGCTGCAAGCAATAGATGCAGTGCAGAAAACACAGATGTTTCAGTTTCAGACGCAACAGATCTCAACTCTATTAAATGCAGTACAGCAGTTACTAGCCACTCAAGTGAGCAACACAGCGCAAAATGCAACAATGATAGCTCAGAGCGCCATACTGCCTTTTCGGCAGTTTAACGAAAAAGAGGAGGAATGGCTTGAGTGGTTGCAACAGTATGAAGCCCACATTTCTCAGAACGTATCAAGTACTGTGAAACTACATTACTTTTTGTCAATAGTAGGAAGTGCAGTTTTTTGCCTCATTCAGAAACTGTTCCCTGATGCTACTCTGAGTGAACTTTCCTGTGATCAGGTTGTAGATTTACCAACTAACAATTATGACCAACAAGGGAATGTGGTGGCAGCTAGGTACCAATTCTTTACTTGCAAGAAAAAGTCAGAACAAACTTATTGCGAGTGGGTAATAGATTTGCAGGATATAACGAGGAATTGCAAATTCAAACGTGCTTGTAGTGCTTTACATTCAGATGTTATGTTGCATGATGCAATCGTGTATAATGTAACTGATGTCAGACTTAAAGAACAGATTTTGAAACAGTTTGATCCATCATTTCAAACTGTTGTGCAAACTCTAGATAAGTATGATTCAGGTGTTGTAGCAGCTGATAAAATTGAGCAACCAACAATTTGCAGGGTTGAGTCGCCCCTTGCACACGACCGGCCAAGTAGACAGAAACAGCTCTCGAGCGTCACGCTGCATAAACAGTTCTCTAAACAGGTGAACAGAATTAAGTCATGCCCTCAGTGCTATTCACGGCACAACCGCCAAGATTGTCTGACCAGACAAGCACAGTGTTATGCTTGTGGCAAGGAAGGTCACGTACAATCCATATGTTTGCAAAGGAACAAACATAAGAATTCCGCACATTCACAAAAATTTAGTCACATAGACCATTTAATCAATGTAGTGTATTCAAAGCCTGTTGCAGGCATTAGCAAAACTAGCAAGCAAACAGTTTCTTCAGTGCTACGCAGTCCACTGTAGAAAGTAAGAGGAAAGTTCTGTTGCTAGGTAGCAGCCATGGAAGAGGTGTGGGCCAGATTTTGCAGGAAAAATTAGGTGACAGGTACCACGTCACAAACTTTTTCAAGCCAAGTGCATGTCTTAGCCAGGTGGTAGAGGATATAGGTTCCTTGTGCAAGGGTTTCTCAAAGCAGGATCATGTGATGATAATGGGTGCAGTGGGAAACAGTATTGATAGGGATCAGGGCTACAGTATTGAGTGTGACCCGGTGAAAATAGCCTCTGCAACAACCCATATCAATGTTGGGCTGCTGCCTGCTTTCATGCGGCATGATCAGCCCCAATTGAACTGCTCTGTCAGGAGGGTAAATATGGAGTTGGACCAGTTGCGTAGGGTGGCCACTCTGTCAGACATTGGATTTGTTCCTGTCGAGGCTATTGATAGGGGGGATTCTCACAACAGTAAAGTAAATAATAATGTTACCATATTTAACAAAAATATTGGTGGATTAAAGAAAAAAGTAGATTCTCACAAAAGTAAAGTAAAAAATAATGTTACCATTTTTCAACAAAATATTCCGGGATTGAAGAATAAAGTAGATGAGCTCCTGGTTTGTTTAGATGACATTTAACCTGATAATATAATAGATACACTATGCCTGTCTGGGCATCACACTGTGTCTGATATGGAAAAGGTAAATATCAGTGGTTATAAACTAGCTGCACATATGAGTAGATAGAATAAGGTGAGAGGAGGAGTTGCCATATATGTCAAAAGTTATCACTGTGTAAAAACCTTAGATACAAAAAAGTTTTGTCTAGAGCAACATATAGAAGCATGTGACTTAAACTGAAGGAGGGCTCTTTTGTAAGTGTAACAATATATAGGTCCCCTTCAGGGAACTTTCATTTATTCCTGGGAAGCTTGGATGCCTTGTTGTACTATGTGTCAGATAGGGGAAAGCAAATTATTATTTGTGGGGACTTCAATGTTGATTCACTGAAAGAGTGTAATAGGAAGAATGACCTGGAAGTCTTGTTCGGTTCTTTCAACAAAATAAGTTTAAAAACATCAATTCTTGTCCTGTTGAGAATGGCCTTTCTGCTCATGGTGCTCAGCTAGTTACAGTATATGACATAGCTCCTTTCAGTAATTCAAAACTACCCTCCAAAGTTGTTCAATTAATGAAAAAAAAAAAATGGCTCTGAGCACTATGGGACTTAACTTCTGAGGTCATCAGTCCCCTAGAACTTAGAACTACTTATACCTAACTAACCTAAGGAAAAACACACATCCATGCCCGAGGCAGGATTCGAACCTGCGACCGCAGCAGTCGCGCGGTTCCAGACTGTAGCGCCTAGAACCGCTCGGCCAAACCGGGCAGCTTCAATTAATGGCTCAACAATTAGAAATTTCAGGGAAAATCTTCAGCAATTAGACTGGGATGAGGTGTACAAGGAACCTGATGCTAATTTAAAATATAACTTATTTCATGATACACTTGTAAAAGAATTTGAAAACTGTTTCCCCAAGAAAGTAGTTAAATCTAATTATAAGAAACTATGCAAAAAACCTTGGCTTACTAAAGGAAAAAAAGTATCTTGTAACCACAGAAGGGAACTGTATCTAACAACAAGAAAGACTAATGACCCAGAAACAGCCAAATATTATAAAAACTACTGTGCTACATTAAGAAAGGTTATTAAAAAGTCCAGAAGCATGTGCATCATGTCTGAGATTAACACCTCTGATAACAAAATCAAAACAATTTGGAATATTATTACAAGGGAGACAGGGCAACCAAGAGTACGGGATGACGGCATTACCATCAAAGCGAATGGAAACTTGACAAACAACAAGCTGGAAGTCGAAAACATTTTGAATAATCATTTTTTAAATGTAGAGAAAATAGGATCTAAATGTTCAATAGATGAAGCAAGGCAGTTACTGGAACAGGCCTTACCCGCACAATTTCATACAACTGAAATTCCACCCACCCCTCCTTCTGAAATTAGAAAATAATAATCTCTCTCAAGAATAAAAGCTCACATGGAATTGATGGCATTTCCGGCAGGATAATAAAAGCTTGTTCCCAAGAAATAAGTGGGATTCTTAGCCACATATGAAATAGCTCTCTGAAGCAGGGTATTTTCCCAGACAGACTGAAGTATGCCATTGTTAAACCACTGCATAAAAAAACGGGACACGTCTGATGTCAACAACTACCGCCCAATCTCTCTTCTGACTGCCTTATCCAAAATTCTTCAAAAAGTAATGTATTACAGAGTAGCTTCACACCTTTGCAAAAATAAAGTTGTAACAAAATGTCAGTTTGGTTTCCAGAAAGGTTTTTCAATGGAAAATGCTATATATATTTTCACTAATGAAATATGAAATGCTCTGAGTAACCGGAAGACACCCGTTGGGATTTTTTGTGATCTCTCAAAGGCTTTTGATTGTGTAAATCATGGAATACTTCTAGATCAGCTCAAGTACTGTGGTATGAATGGGACACTGCTCAAATGGTTTAAATCATACCTAACTGGAAGAGTGCAGAAAGTTGAAATAAGCAGTTCACATAATATGCAAAAAACTGGTAATTTCTCAAACTGGGGAACAATCAAGAATGGGGTGTCACAGGGTTCTGTCTTGGATCCTCTGCTGTTCTTAATATATATTAATGACTTGCCATTCTATATTCACGAAGATGCAAAGCTGGTACTTTTTGTCGATGACACAAGTATAGCTATCACACCCAACAGACAAGAATTAACTGGTGAAATTGTAAATGATGTTTTTCAGAAAATCATTAGGTGTTTCTCTGCAAATGCGCTCTCATTAAACTTTGACAAAACACAGTATATACAGTTACACACAGTAAATGGAATGACACCATTAATAAATATAGACTTCAATCAGGAATCGATAGCTAAGGTGGAATATTCAAAATTCCTAGGTGTATGGATTGATGAGGGGTTGAACTGGAAAAAACACACTGAAGATCTGCTGAAACGTTTGAGTTCAGCTACTTATGCTATTAGGGTCATTGCAAATTTTGGCGATATACATCTCAGGAAATTAGTTTACCACA
Organism: Schistocerca americana; assembly: GCF_021461395.2. Lineage (NCBI taxonomy): Eukaryota > Metazoa > Arthropoda > Insecta > Orthoptera > Acrididae > Schistocerca > Schistocerca americana. Next base: position 126,979,911 of record NC_060121.1, read on the forward strand.
CCTATTTTCATTCTCTGCTTTCGTATGGCATCATATTCTGGGGTAACTCACCATTGAGTAAAAGAGTGTTTATTGCACAAAAGAGTGTAATCAGAATAATTGCTGGAGCTCATCCAAGATCATCCTGCAGACACTTATTTAAAGAGCTAGAGATCTTCACTGTAGCCTCACAATATATATATTCACTTATGAAATTTGTTATTAACCATCCAAACGAATTCAAAAGTAATAGCAGTGTACATGGCTACAACACTAGGAGAGAGGGTGATCTTCACTACTCAGGGTTAAATCTAACTTTGGCTCAAAAGGGGTAAATTATGCTGCCACAAAAGTCTTTGGTCACTTACCTAATAGCATTAAATGTCTGACACTGGGCCATATAGCATTTAAAAGGAAATTAAAAGAATTTCTTAATGGCAACTCCTCCTGCTCATTAGATGAATTTTTGGATATAGTAAGTGGGTAATTTCCCCCCCCCCCCCCCCCCCCCCCCCTCCCAAATAAATAAATAAATAAATAAAAATATTATGTGTCTTGTAATATTTTGTGTAATGTAATATATTGTATAGACACCTTTTATTAACCTGACATGTTCCACATCATTACAAAGTGTCATATTCATGATCTATGGAACAAGTACTAATCTAATCTAATCTAATCCAACAAACTTTTTGTTCATTTACATATTAGTGGAAACATGTGAAATTTCAGATGGACACAGGAGCCTATGTTATATTGCTGAGTTGTAACACATATGAACTATTAGGCTCCCCATGCCTCTCTAAAACTAGCACACAACTGATGGCTTATAACAGACAAGACATTCCCATTCTCAGAAAATGTACTTTGCTTGCCATATGTTGCTCGCATACGTGAACTGTGACTTTCACTGTACTACTGTCATGTGATTGTGTGAATATATTTGGCCTTGATTTGTTTGGCTTTCAAATTCAGGGCAATGTGTTGTCAGTGACTGTGTTCAGTGCTAAAGACAGTGTAGCTAGCTTGTTGAAAGAATTCCCTGAACTCTTTTCTGAAGCTTCAGGCAAGACTAACAATTTTATTGCACATATTACTATGAAAGACAATGCTCAGCCAAAATTTTGCCGGGCCAGGACTGTTCCCATTGCATTATGGGACAAAGTGGCGGCTGAACTTAAGAATTGCAAGATAGCGCAGCTATTGCGCCCATATCAGCTAGTAAATGAGCAAGTCCACTGGTCTTGCTCCCCAAACCTTCAGGTCGCATTCGCCTTTGTGTTGACTTTAAGTCTACAGTCAACCCACAAACAGTGATTGATACTTATCCATTGCCACGCCCAGAGGATCTCATGAACAGATTACGCACTGGTTGCTATTTTTCAAAAATTGATTTGTGCGATGCATATCTTGAAACACTACTAGATAAAGAATACCAAACTGTGTGTGTTGTGAACAGTCATTTGGGCTTGTTTAAATATTTGTGTCTGTCTTTTGGCAGTGCTTCCACACCCATCATTTTCCAACGGTATTTGGAACAGCTGACTGCTGGACAAGTGTGATTTTTTAAAACCCGAGTTGCAGTATCTTGGTCATGTCACAAACAGTAAAGGTGTACATCCTCTTCTGTCACATTTTTCAGCCATACATGACTTACCAGTTCCTCGCAATGTCATGGAATTGCAGTCAGTTTTACGGAAAATGAGCTATTATATTTGGTTCATCTTGAATGCTGCACAAATCATAGCTCCACTGCATCGCTTGCATCACAAGAACATCACCTATGTTTGGACAGATGAGTGCCAAGACGCTTTTCAAAAACTTAAAGATGCCTTGCTCTTCTCTCTGATCCTCACAAACCAGTTTTGCTGCAAGTAGACGCTTCCTCTTACGGAATTGGTGCAGAGCTTTTGCACAGATTTGGTGATAAAAGACAAGCCTATTGCTTTCGCATCAAAAGTGCTGTCCAAAGCTCAGTGTAACTATTCACAAATAGAGAAAGAGGCATTCACTATTGTGTATGGTGTCACTAAATACCACCACTATTTGTATGGCAGAAAATTCTACTTAGTGGTGGATCACAAGCCATTGCAATCCTTATTTCATCCAATGAAGCATGTTCCTGTACAAACTGCCCAAGAATTGCAAAGATAGGCTTTGTTGTTGTCTCAAAATCAGTATGAGATTGTGTATCGTCCAACAGCTCGACATGGTAATGCAGACACACTTTTACATCTTCCGATTGGCCCTGATACAGACTTTGATGCTTCTGCTGCATCTTCTTGTCACATCGATGCTCAGGATTCTGAATTGCTTCAATCTTTTCCTCCGGACTATAGGAAAATTGTACAGGCCACAGTAGCTGATTCAGGTTTGAACATTTTGCTAAAACACATTTGCATATCTTGGCCTCGCTCATTGCATGTCATAAAGAACTCTGCAGTGGACTGATACCTTGCATGGCAGCATGGCCTCGCTCTACAGCAAGGTGTGATTCTTATTCAGACTGACATTGGACAGTCATATGCCTTGATCCCCAAAGCTTTGCAAAAAGAAGTGTTGCAGTCATTTCACTAAGGACGCTGGGGGATTGTTCGTACGAAACAGTTAGAATGTCAACACTGTACACGGCAGGATATGGACACCCAAATAGAACAGATGACTTCACAGTGTCACACAAGTGCACAAAAAGCTCTTAAGAAAGCACTAGTGGTCACAGAAAATAGCACCACTGTAGCTACAAAATTCATGTAACAAACAGCAGCATTAATATTCTCAACCTTGATTGAGTTTTCTTTCAGCTCATCTTCATTTTCATTCTCGATCACTGTTTGTTACATTTAGATACCATTTTAGCAATGATGGGCACACTGATCCCTTAGTACAAACTCACGACACTTAAAATTCCTGCACTTCTATTACTAGACTGTTGTTATTGTGGTCTTCGTGAAAAGACTGATTTGATGTAATTCTACAGATTAATCTATCCATCAGTATACCAGACTGTTATATGGATATCACAAAGTTGCAGAGAGAAAAGTGTAGTCCTACATCACAATTATTTGTATAATTAAATCATGACAGAATTACTCACACAACAGATTTTTTTTCAACATCACATATGACATAAAACTATTATCTAATGAACCAATTTAAACTTACATTGGAACTTTCTCACTTGAAAGTACACTCCCTTTAGCCTCCCGGGAAAATTCGACAGTAAGCCGATGTCCCAAAACATCAAGCTGATGAAGCCTCTGAAGAGCATGTTTTGCTTCTATCTCTGAATTGAATCTGCAACAAACAATGTTCAACATACATAATTTTCACTCGAAATAAATGCATTACCTCAGACGATATTTTTTTTTTTTTTATTTTACCTGGCAAATGTAAGATTACTCTTCTTTATTTTTGAACTTATGCATTTCACCTGGATTGCTCCAAAATGCTTGAGAAAGTCTTCTTTTTCCTCATCAGTGAAATCTGATGGTAAATGTCGGACAACAAGTGTACTACTGGGAATCATCTGCAGAGAACAATATGTGACAATTACAATTACAAATGGAATGTTGGGTACTTGATTAATTGCTTTTTATTTGATCCATTTATCCTGTAGGATCATAAAGTGTGCAGCAAGTGCAGATGTAATATAGAACATATAAAGAATACAAATCATTCAGTAGCACATATTTTCTTTAGAGTGACACTTTTATTAATCTTTCTAACACTAATGATTACACAGAATATTATTTACAGATTTAATTTATCATGTAACCTTTAACACTGTAATATTCCTTTTCCACTAGATAGTCTCTGAACAGCTAAATTTGTATTTACTCCAGAGTAGTTGTTTTTTTGACTTATGTTAATAATACACTTTTTAAAGAAGTACTGGTGTGTAAGTAACAACATGAAAATATATTTTGCCACACTCTTAAGAATATTAATGCTTTTTCCATAAAGTGTACTACCGAGCTGGAGGTACCTCATAACAATCAATTTTTTTTAAAGGTAAATATTGTTCAGTTTGGCTTTCACTTACAAACACTTTTCAAAGAAATTATTATGTAAGTAAGGTTCTGAAACTGAAAATATTCAATAACACTCATTGTAGAAAGTGACATCTACAACTTGACTTAAATTTTTAGGTCCATTTAAATGAAAAATGTGAAACACTTTTGAAAATTAGTAAAAGAGTTCTTCTTCTTCTTTTGTTTTGGCCATCTTAGGACCATGTTAATTCGCTTCAGCTTTGTTTCTTCTGGTCTTTTTCTTTCCCAATATTCATTCATTCTTATACTTTGCAACCTTCTTCGTTCTTCTGTCCAAGATGATTTTGCTCCGGGTGTCATTCTGTCCTCGAAAGCTTGAAGGCCTGAATTTTCGATTTAAAAATCACCCTGTTGTAATATCTTTTGTTCCGGTGTTCTCATTTCTCCCAGATCTCTTTGCATCTCTTGCATACATGGTACTTTGGTTTTCTTGTTCATCAGAAATTGTGTGATTTGCCGAGTTAACCTCTCCTGGTCCATTCCGAGGATGTGTCAAAAGAACACGCTCCTTTTCCTGATGACGTCAGAAATTTTTTCTACCTTGGTATACAGTTCCTGGTTGGCTCAGTTTCTAAATTGACCATCTTCTGTTCTTCGAGGTCCTAACATTCTCCTGAGAATCTTTTGTTCTATCAGTTCTACCCTCTTGAACACTCCGGTTCTTGCTAAGTTGATAGCTTCTGCTGCATATAGAGCTTCAGGGCGAATCACTATTTGGTAATGTTTCAATTTTGCATTTATCGAAATACTCTTCTTATTGTAGGTGTTGATAGTTTATATGCTAAGTTCATTTTGTTTATTCGTGCTCCCATTGCTTCTTGTTCGGCCAGTCCAATGTCTATCCATTCTCCAAGGTATTTGAAACTCTCCACCTTCTGAATTTTACCTCCTTCTATTGTCATCCATCTCGCTGTCATAATGTTTGTCATATATTGTGTCTTCTCGATAGAGATCTGTAGGCCTGTCTATCTCTGCAGTTCTGTGGTTTGGTTAACTGCCTCTTCTAGTGATCTGGACAACATCACAATGCTAGACAACCTACCTGTACTCCTTTATTCGTACACCCTCCCAATTGTATACACCCAGTCCTTTCATTCCTTGTCACCACTCTCTGATCACCTTATCGAGGACACAAAGAGCAAAGGGGAGAGTCCGTCTCCCTGTCTCACCCCCGTTTTAATCTTAAAGGCCTCCGACAGTTTTCCTCTAAACTTGACCTTGAATGTTGTGTTGCTTAGGATCTGTTTAACCTGTTCACTGGATTTTCTATCAAAACTCATCTCCCTAAAATTTGGAATGGTGCATGTCTGTCTACAGAATTGTAGGCTTTCTTGAAGTCTATGAATGTAAGCACAAAGTTTTTGCTCCTCTGTTTTTGATAAGCGATTATCAGTTTTAGATTCAGGATCTGTTCTGCACATGATCCCTCCTTTCTGAAGCCTCATTGGTACTCATCAATTTGTGGATTTAGTTGTTCTTTCACTCTATTTAGCAGTGCTTTTGAGAATACCTTATAGTTTACAGGTATTAAAGAAATTCCCCTGTAGTTCCCAGGTTCCATCTTATCACCTTCCTTGTGTATAGGATGTATTAGTGCCGATGTCTGACCTTCTGGAAGTTGCTCTTCTTCCCAGATTTTTCATATGATTTGTGTTAGTTCTATGATCACATTCTCATTCGCATGCTTTAAGAGTTTTGCGATGATCGCATCTCCCCAGATGCTTTGTTATTTTTCAAGGTTCTTATAATGTTCTTAACCTCTCCTATAGTTGGTGGTTCCGAGTCGGGGTTTGGTTCTTTCTCATTGTAATTGAATGTCTTGGATGGCGCTTCACAATTCTGGAGGTCTTAAAAGTATTCCACCAAGATATGACTGTTTTTCATGGCTCCATACACTGTATTTCCTTCTTTATTCTTAAAGCTGAGGTTTGGAACATCATAGCTACTTAAGTTGGTCTTGGATGGTCTATAGAAGTCTCACCTGTTATTCTTCTGGAAGTCTTTTTCTATTTGAGTTAAATGTTCTTGAAAATATTTCCTCTTGAGATTTCTGATCGTTTTAGCAGTGGTTTCCATTACTTCTTGTAAGTTCTTTAGATTTTCTGGTGTTTTATGAGACCACCAATCAATCCACACTTTCCAATGCTTTTCAATTGCTTTATCTCCTTCTACCGACCACCAAGCATGTTTCTTCCTCTTCTCCAGGCAAACTGTTTCCTTTGCACCGGTCAATCAGTGCATCTTTCAACTGTTCCCAACCTTGATAGTTCTTCTGATTCAAGCTCACCTTAAAATCTTTGCTAGCTGTAAGTTTCTCAGTATCATACTTCACAATACGTGTAGTGATTTTAGTCTCTTGGTAGAATACTAATTTTTATTTTGGATAGAAAGTAACCTGAGTCTAAATTTGCACCCCTGAGGACTTTGACATTTTGAATTTCCTTCTCTGCATGTCTTGGTATCGCTACATGGTCAAGCTGAAACTCTCCTACTGATGGATTGGGAGATACCCATGTTTTCTGTTTTCTTGCAAGGTGTTTAAATGCCACTGATTACATTATCAGGTAAAAGGTCTTACAAATTTCCACTAGTCGTTCGCCATTTCAATTAGTCCTGTTGTGGGCTGGATAGTTGCCAATTATGTTTCTGAACTTCCTCTCTCTCCCTAACTGAGCACTGAAGGCTCCAAGTAGTATGATAACATTCTTAGTTGGAATCTTGGATAGTGTTGCCTCCAGATCTTTCCAAAATTCTTCTCCTTTCTCTGGGTCAGTTTTATTAACCTTATTTGTGGGAGCATGTACATTGACCAAGGTATAAATCTTATTAGCTCCTCTAAAGACAAGTGTGGAAAGTCTACTGTTTCTGGAGCTGAAGTCAGTGATGGCTCCCAGGAGTTTTGAGGAGTGAGTTAACATTGAAGGTAGCAAAGTATGACACTTTCTTACTTTTCAATCTCTTGCATGCTGGTGTGAGCTCCCCAGAATCTGTTGGCTCACTAATGCTGTCATTGACAATGGTGGATTGGTTACCACCTGGGGTAGTGCTTTCTATAAGTGAACTTGCCATCATGCTGAATCGAATAATTTATCTTGGGGTCAACACCCAAGCATTCACAGGGTTACAACTGGGGTAATTAGCCTCAGAGGTGCCTTGAGATGTGGCCTGGCTTCTCTTTTATGGCTTACTTGGGTTCTAACCCTCCTCCTTTATCCAGGTTTGGGACAGGCAGCAGCATTTACATGTTACTCAATCCACCCATTAGTACTGCAGGAGAATTAATTAGAAACAATAATATTTTTTGAGCAGTCTACCTGACTAGATTACAATATTTTCAAAAGATGGGCATGAAGTCCCCACTCCCCATCCCATATTTCAAGGATTAATTCAGTGACTGATTCTCCTTGAAGATGGCTGTATGGTTATCAACGAAAATATCAGAAGAAGAAAACTGCTGTTCCAGATGCATGCTTGAAAGACAATTTAAAATTATATCTGTGGGAAAACAAGAAACACTGATACACACTTTGAATGATACATAATTGGCATCTGTGATATTTTTGTTTGGGTGTTTTAGCTGTACATGTTGTTTGTGTGTTTTATTATTTAGTTCATGTGGGCAGCACCTTAGACTTTTGGAAAAGATGATCCACTGAGAGGGCAATGGTTTGAATTGGTGTGGTGCCTGATTGTGAACCTTTTGAATATTGCAGTAGTAGCGTTTAGCTTTGTGCAATGACATCAACACAACTATTGTTATTATTTTCTCAATGTGAACATTCTGTTCGTTACTCGAATGTTTGAGCTTCTCCACACTTTTACTCCATACCGCAGGTGCAGTTCAAAAAATCCATGGTATTAGGTGCACAAAAGCTGAAAGCATATGGTGATAAGTTGCTTCAATAATGCATATGACAGAAGTGAATCTCTTATACATATTGTTAATACAGTTTTTCCATTTTAGCCAATTATACACAGTAATACCTACTGACCTAGTACATTCTACTTCCTCTAGACTTGTTTTAACCAGCTTGACATCTACGTGCTGAGACTTTTCTTTGCTTCTGAACATAGCAGACAGGTTTTTTCCTCGCATTTATAATTAGTTCATTTTCCATGAGCCACTGTGTTGAGATGTTTGCAGAAATATGAGCTCTTCACTCAAGCTGTTACATATTCTTTGTTGTCATGTCGCCTGCATAAAATAAACTTGCTTCTCTTTCTCTTTCACACCTACGTCTTTTATAAACAGATTAACATGAGACCAGTGGAAAATGTTATACACCTAAATCAGTGTGGAGGAGTCACTTGACTCCTAATGAGATTTGCATTGAAAACCCACAACATGGGTAAAGAAAGATTTATTTTCCATTTATTTATATTTGAATCAGAGCCTTATCTCAAAGTTATAACTCTTTTTTTATGCACTTCAGGTGGATGTCGTCAATCTTGTTTCCTTTCAACATTCCAATTCAACACTTCTTTTGCACTTTTGACCTGCCTGGTCCTATAGACACTTCTCTGTTTGACTGGGCTTCCTCCTTCTGAACTGTTCTTTTTTGTTTCTGCTCACGAGTTCATTTATCACCCGAAGAATATATGCTTCTCTCTACAGGTTATTTTATTGTACACAATCCACAAATTTATTGCTGTCATGTCTGGGATTATACACGGTTATAAATAGAAAATCAAATAGGGGTAATGCAGGAGTAGGTTTAATAATAAATAGGAATACGGGTAAGCTACTACAAACAGCATAGTGAATGCATTATTGTGGCCAAGATAGATACGAAGTCCACATCTACCGAAGCCCACCCCTACCACAGTAGTACAAGTTTATATGCCAACTAGCTCCGCAGGTGACAAAGAGATTGATGAAATGTATGATGAGATAAAAGAAATTATTCAAATAGTGAAGGGAGACGAAAATTTAATAGTCATGGGTGACTGGAACTTGACAGAAGGAAAAGGAAGAGAAGGAAACGTAGTAGGTGAATATAGAATGGGACTAAGGAATGAAAGAGGGAGCCGCCTGGTAGAATTTTGCTCAGAGCATAACTTAATCATAGCTAACACTTGGTTTAAGAATCATGACAGAAGGTTGTATATATGGAAGAAGCCTGGGGATACTAAAATGTTTCAGATGGATTATATAATGGTAAGACAGAGATTCAGGAACCAGGTTTTAAATTGTAAGACATTTCCAGGGGCAGATGTGGACTCCGACCACAATCTAATGGTTATGAACTGTAGATTAAAACTGAAGAAACTGCAAAAAGGTGAGAATTTGAGGAGATGGGACCTGGATAAACTGAAAGAACCAGAGGTTGTACAGAGTTTCAGGGATAGCATTAGGGAACGATTGACAATAATGGGGGAAAGAAATACAGTAGAAGAAGAATGGGTAGCTTTGAGAGATGAAATAGTGAAGGCAGGAGAGGATCAAGTGGGTAAGAAGACGAGGGCTAATAGAAATCCTTGGATAACAGAAGAGATACTGAATTTAATTGATGAAAGGAGAAAATACAAAAATGCAGTAAATGATGCAGGCAAAAATGAATACAAACGTCTCAAAAATGGGATCGACAGGAAGTGCAAAATGGCTAAGCAGGGATGGCTAGAGGACAAATGTAAGGATGTAGAGGCGCAGATCACCCGGGGTAAGATAGATACTGCCTACAGGAAAATTAAAGACACCTTTGGAGAAAAGAGAACCACTTGCATGAATATCAAGAGCTCAGATGGGAACCCAGTTCTACGCAAAGAAGGGAAAGCAGAAAGGTGGAAGGAGTATATAGAGGTTTTATACAAAGGCGATGTTCTTGAGGACAATATTATAGAAATGGAAGAGAATGTAGATGAGGATTAAATTGGAGATATGATACTGCGTGAAGAGTTTGACAGAGCACTGAAAGACCTGAGTCGAAACAAGGCCCCGGGAGTAGACAACATTCCATTAGAACTACTGACAGCCTTAGGAGAGCCGGGCCTAACAAAACTCTACCATCTTGTGAGCAAGATGTATGAGACAGGCGAAATACCCCCAGAATTCAAGAAGAATATAATAATTCCAATCCCAAAGACAGCAGGTGTTGACAGATGTGAAAATTATTGAACTATCAGTTTAATAAGTCACGGCAGCAAAATACTAACACAAATTTTTTACAGACGAATCGAAAAATTGGTCTAAGCCGACCTTGGGGAAGATAAGTTTGGATTCCGTAGAAATGTTGGAACACATGAGGCAATCCTGACCCTATGACTTATCTTAGAAAATAGATTAAGGAAAGGCAAACCTACATTTCTAACATTTGTAGACTTCGAGAAAGCTTTTGACAATGTTGACTGGACTACTCTCTTTCAAATTCTGAAGGTGGTAGGGGTAAAATACAGGGAGCGAAAGGCTATTTACAATTTGTACAGAAACCATAAGGCAGTTATACGAGTCGAGGGGCATGAAAGGGAATCAGTGGTTGGGAAGGGAGTGAGACAAGGTTGTAGCCTATCCCCAATGTTATTCAATCTGTATATTGAGCAAGCAGTAAAGGAAACAAAAGAAAAATTCAGAGTAGGAATTAAAATCCATGGAGAAGAAATAAAAAGGTCCCGAGTTCAAGTCTCAAGCCAGTACACAGTTTTAATCTGCTAGGAAGTTTCATATCAGAGCACACTCCGCTGCAGAGTGAAAATCTCATTCTAGAAACTTTGCAGTTCACCGATGACTTTGTAATTCTGTCAGAGACAGCAAAGGACCTGGAAGAGCAGTTGAACGGAATGGACAGTGTCTTGAAAGGAGGATATAAGATGAACATCAACAAAAGCAAAACGAGGATAATGGAATGAAGTCGAATTAAGTCGGGTGATGCTGAGGGAATTAGATTAGGAAATGAGACACTTAAAGTAGTAAAGGTGTTTTGCTATTTGGGGAGCAAAATAACTGATGATGGTCACAGTAGAGAGGATATAAAATGTAGACTGGCAATGGCAAGGAAAGCGTTTCTGAAGAAGAGAAATTTGTTAACATGGAGTATAGATTTCAGTGTCAGGAAGTTGTTTCTGAAAGTATTTGTATGGAGTGTAGCTATGTATGGAAGTGAAACATGGACGATAAATAGTTTGGACAAGAAGAGAATAGAAGCTTTCGAAATGTGGTGCTACAGAAGAATGCTGAAGATTAGATGGGTAGATCACGTAACTAATGAGGAGATATTGAATAGAATTGGAGAGAAGAGAAATTTGTGGCACAACTTGACTAGAAGAAGGGATTGGTTGGTAGAGCATATTCTGAGGCATCAAGGGATCACCAATTTGATATTGGAGGGCAGCGTGGAGGGTAAAAATTGTAGGGGGAGACCAAGAGATGAATACAGTACACAGATTCAGAAGGATGTAGGTTGCAGTAGGTACTGGGAGATGAAGAAGCTTGCACAGGATAGAGTAGCATCAAACCAGTCTCTGGACTGAAGACCACAACAAACAACATGTCTGGGATATTGTTACAGACATGCATAAGCCATCTCCTGTAAGCAACCTTCACAAAATATTTATGAATCATTTGATCAACAGCATCCACATCGCACTTTGTGGAATTGCAGAAGATAACAGTTTCTGGTTTCTTCTTTCCTTCTTTGCTCACTGCTACTTCAAAATCTACTGAGCTGAGAGTAATGACGTTCTTCTTCCCTTGGTACACTGTCAGGGTGCCGCTCTTGTTTGTAGTCTCATTCAAGACGATAGTGAAATGTAAGCCAGAATTGTTCTTTACACAGCTGGGGATTTCTTTGTCAATTTTGTTCATTACTCTCACTAATGACATATTCTTCTGCCCATTTTCTTTAGAAGCTGATGGGCTGTGAAGATGATATGTCTGTTGTCATGTCCTTTCTTTGGTTTTGAAATAGCTCCTTGAGGAGGAATCTAATAAGTTTGCAGAATTTGTCATTATTATTTCATCCCTGTTAAAATTAAGCTTGTAAGAATGCTATAAAAGATCATCCAATGACATCACCTTTAGCATAAAAAGCTACTCTGGCTTACATGATAACAATCATGGTCTCCAATTCTTCCAACGATACGGACCAAGCAGTGCCTTTTTTCTCCACTCTGAGCATTTGGTTCTTAAAACAGCATCAGTTCACTGAAAAGAAGCTGGAAGGCACTGATGATAGAGTCATTCAATTGGTGACAGGCATATGAAGTGAGCCTTCCTCTCTCCTTCAGGTGTTCAAAGAGCTCTTCTCCCTAGAGATGGCATGTTAGTGAATTTCCATTCCATCCCTGGTTGCCACCCCCAGCGTTGCACCAGGTGACTCCTGATACCTGACTTCTGAAGACTGTTGTAGAAACAACTGACATGGGGAGACATCTACTGATTGTAACTCATTTTCAGTCCCACTTTTTTCATTGTGAGCTGGCTTTGGTAGATGACTACCATAGTATCCAAAAAGGTAATTTCTGATACAACATTTTGGTTCTCCAGAATACACAAAATTTCTTTAATAGTAAGATTAAATTGACACAACATAATTCAAAATGCCTGTTACAGGCCAGGAAAGCAGTATCTGAGTGATGTGTAGCTACAGCAACATGGAAAGGACAGACTGCTACTCACCACATAGAAGAGGCATTAAGATTGCAGACAGGTACAATGGAAAAAGGCTGCCAAAGTATTAAGCTTCCTGACAAAGTCCTTCTTCCAAAATAGAAAACAAACACATGGACACTGTCTCTGAGTACTAGGCAGTTGGGATCCAGTGCCTGAAGATAATGGTCATGTGTGTATGAGTTGTGGTTGGGTGAATGTATGGGTGTTTTCTATTTTAGCAGTCTTTTTCATCATGCCTGTTTGTTACTCTACACCTGCTCTATGTGGTGAGTAGCAATCTATCTTTTTCATATTGTTGTTTACCACCCAGGATTTTCCACTGCTTGATGAGTAACTACAAAAAGACACAACATACAATGAAAAGTTACGTTACAACGTCCAACATGAAACCTTCCCACAACGCATATATCACCTTTTGAGGTAGCAACTGTTGATGAAAGCAAAATGCAAGGCACCTTTGCAATTATGAGAACAGCAATACTGTAAAAATCAGTTACGCCAAGAGTCAACTGATTCCTCTCATTGTTCTAGGTAGGCCTATTTTTCATGAAATTTGCAAGAAATTGAGAAATGTCAGCAAACTGCAGCAGGGTACACCCTTCTCAAAAGCAGAACTGAGAAAATGGCACAAAGTTTGATATTAAAATGTAATTCATTACATGACATTCCAGAAATAAAAGTTGAAAGATGCCTTCTGATCCATTTGCCGTTGCAGTATGGCAATCCATATCTGTATCTGATAACTTTGTTTCTGAGTGGCATGAGTTCCATATTGGCATATACTATTTCCTGTTGCTTAGGCAAGACTCTATTCACTCGCCTCCTCAATGGCAAACTCCATAATTTTCCAGTTTTTGTAGAACTGTTTCCTGGGCAATGATACCGATTTCTTTGAAATGATCCAGAAATACTGCATATATATGCCTACAACATTTTCCCCATGGTTTGACTGTATTCTACAGATTTGCCCTTTCTAAACCATGTTTGTCAAGATAAATGACAAATCTATTAAATGTTTCCAGGATCTTTGAGAATCCTAACAATTCATCAGTCAAATCTTGGCCTTTAGTTTTTGAACAGTTCCTCTGTCACTTTTGTGTTAGTTTCAAGAATATGATAACATATGAGTTTGTTGATACCTTAGTGTCTTTCTTTATAGGATAGTTTCTTTCCTGTTTTAAGATCTCTAACACATGTACATTGGCCTAATTATCACTAGGAGTGTTAGTTACTTTTCTATCTGTAAACACTGTGTTGTCTGTTTTCAGTGACCTGTTATTTTCTTCTTTGTTTGGTCTCTTTTTACCAGCACTGATTACATTCCAAGATGACTTACATATCATTTTTTGACTTCACTATGATGGTATGTTTTTCAATATTTTGGTGTATTTTGTTTTGTTACATTTCATAGTTCTCAGTATTGGGGACTAGTGCAGCAGGGGATACAACCCGTCGGCTTTGGACAATGACGTCACAAGTGGCCAATCGAGAAGCGATTCTTCTTAGTGTTGTAGCTCCCTTCAGTGGCTGATAAGTGTTTTTTGGCTTTTTTTAAAAAAAATCTCACGAGATAGAATAAACAGATCCACTTTATTAAGCAATCAGTAAAAAAACGAAACTGAAACATAACAACAAAAGCGAAAATGGTAAACTGCTCTCTGGCGGCTTGTGACGTCCTTGTCCAAAGCCGACGGGTTGTATCCCCTGCTGCACTAGACCCCAGTATTGCCCAGCCATCTCAATTCCTGTAGCTACCTATGGTGTTCTAATATTTCAGTGGAGTGTACTCATTTTGTTTGCAATTTGCTGATAGTGACAAAAAATGCCAACATTTTTCCAAAGAACAAAACACCAGTAACTTTGTGACTTTCTAGTAAAATGTGATCTTACTCCTTATTTATGTGACAAGCAGAATGTATTTCTCATGCAAGAGTTAAACATGTCTGACTGAACTTCATATACAAACACATGTTGATCATGTCCACATTTCCACCATGAATAGAAATGCATCCTATTCTGAGCTACTTGTCTCCCATAGTTGCACCCATATAAAACTGTTTGCTCCAACTGGACATGTTTATGGCGGCCTACAGGAATCATCAAAATAGAAACAACGAAAAATCTATCATTGAACTCATATCTATTGTTTTGTAAACTTTTTTACTGAAAGGTTATCAGAGTAGTTCACTCCTTTCTAAGCGAAAGGCAGATTCACCGATGACATTGTACATAATATTTAAAACTGCCATTGCACTCTTTAATGTCTCCACTGGACAGAAATGAAACGAGCTGCTCATCACATTTCATTTCATGAGAGGGGGAGATCGAGAACATTAAATTTGGGGGTCTATTTTCACTGGACAAGACTGAGCGGAAGGAAGTGTGCAGCCAAGCGTTAACCTTAAGTTATTTCGGGAAGCAATATATTAATCACAATGTTTCACTCCTCCTGAATGTCGGTTGAGTGCCTTAATAATGCGTCTGATAGTTCGGTATGTCAATGGAGTGATAGTATCCTCTATTGGTGGCGTTTCTACTAGCCTATTTCTTGACTCTTTTCATGAGTGTAACACATTTATCTAAATTATGGATTAACACAAAATGTTACCCTAAGAGGACATCAGTGAAATATAGTACACAGAGTACTTCGACAACTGTATCCAAAGCATACGTTTTAGAAGGGCAAGTACCACATAAAGGACATCACCTAATCTGGTCTGTAAACAATATTATAAAACTACAGAGAAAATTCATATAAATATTACCACAAACTATGAAAAACTGCTATACGACACTTCAACTAACCATTGCACAGTGATAATTAAGCCACAACACAGAAGAAATGTTTCGTACAATCCTAATACTCTGAAGCAAAACCCAACCGCACTTTAATACTATAGCAAGTATACAATATATGTAATTACCTTCACTGTTTTGTGAGTGGGTCGCTACTCATTTGACATCCTGAATATAAGAAACACGAATGACATAATGAAAATATATAGGTAGCAAAATTAATTCGTGTCTGCAAATTCTGAGGTGTCAAAATCAGTTGCGCAGTTCATAATTCACGTCACATTAAACTCTAACAACTGCTCCGCGTACACATGTACTCGTATGTTTGTTTACTTTACGCCACACAAGAAACAATACACTAACCACAACAGTATTTCAACAGTGTATCACAACGTCAATACACAAATACAGTATCGATCTATCGACTAAAGGCCTGTCCAACACAACGATGTGCTTGCACAAATATGTGTGCACATGAGGTCTGTGCAGACGGATTGTAGGGTGTGGAGAGAACATTTGCGCAGAATGAGATCTCTACAAACATGTAAGTTGGAGTTGGTGGTTTGAGCAAAACCACTTAAATCTGCCGGTGTGGGTCACATTCTGCCAGAGAGAAGCATTGAACAATGAGGGGACACCTATATATCGTCTCGTTTTTTATATTGAGTGATTGAAAGTCTTAAAATTTGTTTGAGTTTCCTAGTAAACAAGTGGGTTTCATCGCATTGTGTTTCTTATTACAACTTCTGCTACGTCTTGCACTCTGAATTGCATTGTAAATACGTTGGGCGAATTCTGCTTGATTTCTGCTCGCTTCCGTAGTATTGGGCCGAGTATAAGATTCCGTACTTGTTTTTTGTTTCGTATGAGACAGAAGCTTGTTCAACGCATGGTGCTCTGTGGGTTTATCCATATAAGTTACTGCTTAGGAACCCTTGTGCGCTGCTCAATTATTGTTAGTATACAGCTTTTATTCAACTTTATTGTTGTTTGCATCCAGTTTCTGTATTTTCTCGCATTTAATGGAGAACTCAGCGTCAGCGGCTTTTGACAGAATTGATATTCAATATTATTTCATCTTGTCATGAAGGGAATATGTAATTCTGCTTTGAATGGCGTTTCTTTTTGCCGCAAAGCGCCATGTGAAGAGTGCAGTTGCACTCGGAGGTGTGAGTGGCGATGATGACGGGCTGGAGTGTCCAGTGGAAACACTGCTGACAATGATGAAGGCTTTTATTCAATCTTGGTACATACTTCGTCATGGTTTGGGATGGAAACCACACCTTCCTCTGTTGACCCTGGCTGGTGCTGAACACAGGCAGCAACTTCAGCCCTGGTGAGTGGATGCTGTGTAAGCACACCGCAATGCTGACAGCGAACCTAAGGCTCCATCGATGATGGTGCTTGGGACGGCACCTCGGCTCCACATGTGGCTGCTGCGACAGTGTGCAGAACCTTCTGTGTGGGATTCGATCTGTTGCTCCCTGGCATGAGTTGGGTGGCGGCTGGCGCTATAGTACTAACTCCTAGGAAGGGGACACAGTGCTGGTCATTGCAGGTTGACAGTGATGTGGCGCCAAACCTCAGGATGAACTTAGTGTTGGCAATGGCAGGGGCAGCCCAGTCTCAAACCCATGACTGCTGCTGGTGATGTCCAGTTGTCTTGCTGTCTGGTGTGGCCCTGATGTTGTATTGGTGCTGCTGGACTCTGACAATGGATATTCTTCTGCCTCAAATTTCATACCTATTTATATCGCCCTGTGGCAATACCACCTAGTAATTTCGCCCATAACAAGAGACTTGCCTTGGTATGGTGACATTGCCCTGCCTGCTATGGTCATTACTGTTGTGCAATGTCATTTTCCGCAGAGTGCAGCTAGCCTTGTCCTTCAATTCCCTTCTGTGTATGTTATTATGATGTCACACTATGGCTACTGGTCTGCACCTGCTAATGCAATACTCCTTATGGCTTTCTCGCTACTTCTTCTTACTTTGCTAAAGACTGCTTACTTTGCTAAAAGACTGGGTGGCGACACTCCACTTCACCCCTCAATGGAGAAGACCCGGAACCTCGAGTCTCGCTTTGGCATAGTTCTCTACTGAAATTACGTTTACCATTAATCTATAAAACAAGTACATATTTCTAGAGTGACTATTCTTAACTACTATACGATTCCTACATTAATCTTCAACATCGTAAATTTATTTTTCATCTCTCGCTTGGGGAATCCAATATACAGGAATCTGGATTACCCCTGGATTGGGCTTCTGCGTGGCTCATCGTTTCAAATACATAGGATCTAGGTAGTGCAAAATCAAAGTTTCTATGGCGATGGGAACTGCGACACTCAAGGTTACAGTTACTTGACATCGACTATCCAGATACTGTTCCATATGTTGCAACAATTGCTCTGCAGTGATTTAAATCTCCTCCAACTTAATGAATGGTCCAGGCCTGGTTTGAAGGGGTCGATAAGGACACACCTCTAGAGGTTTGTATGACCAATACAGCTGTGGCTGGGTTACAGTCAACAGAGTAATTCCCATCATAGTAGCTGATAAATGAAATTTCAATCCCATAATATCATCTGTAGTCCCAGTGATCAACAATCCTCTGGTTTGTAACTCCAAACATCTCAATCCCATGAGTTTCCCTTGCCCATAGCAACTGTCGACAACTACTATGGAGGTGTATACTGAGTATATCCAATGCAAACACGCTCTCTGAAAATACCATTCTGGTTTGGTCACTTGTTTTTGCCCTTAACGTCTTAACAATTGCATGTGGCATGTGCTCCAACCCATTATAACCTTGTGAATCAGGCATATGGTGACTACACTGCTCTGCCATTGCTGGAGATCACTCTCGTTCTTAACCACATTTCGATCCCTGTTTTCCACCACTAGTAACACCCGAGCGGAGGTATCGGTTACAATAATTAGAATGCGAGGAGTGTCGCTAACAGTACAGTTGAATACATTGTCGGCGGTGTTGTCTTTGCTGGAGCGTCTAATGCACTTTGTTCGTCGTAATAAAAATAGTAACACTGTCGTAAAACATTACACTCTTTTTTCCTCCGCGTTTTCTGTTGTTTCTTTGTCATTTCTTTCCCACGGAGCATAAGCCATACCGCCAAGAGTAAAGTCAATAACAATAATGGTACGATCCACCGATTATACGCAAATGCACAACGCTTTATCGGCACAACTGCAATTTTATGCCTGATGACTAATGTCTCTCATTCGTATTATTAAAAAGCATACTTGACACTTATTAATATTTTATTGGTTTCAACGGTTTTTATACATAGCGCGACACCAGCGATATCTGCCGCGGGTGTCACTTAGCCAGATGAAAGTAAGCAAGCCTTATAGGTCCTAGACTACAATAAAAATACAACAGTTTCAATGAGAAGGCTGTGCCTGTTTATTTATTAATAATTTGTCAAATCGTGGTTCTATTTTTGAGACACAAATCACCAAATCATTTTCTAGTTGAAGCCTATTTCTCTTCTTAGTTTTAATATTCACCAACGCTAATTCACCAAGGTAGGAAGTGGCGAATGGCACTAATAATTTCAAAGCTTCCTTTGCCAGCTGTGGATAGTCTTCTTTTCTCTTCATCCAGGAGAAGTCAGTATTTTGTGAGCTAAATTCCATTTTAAGTATTCCGTCAGCTGGTAAATCTATAAATATTTCTTTCATCATTGTGCTCAGATCAACCAATTGTACTGACATATCTAAAAAAGGATTTAGTAATCATCTATGACCCTTGTCAGCGCCAAATTTCATCTATGGAAAGTAACTTAACAGTTTCTCTTCCAAATTATGCAAGCTCTGCATCATGCAAGGAATGTGAGAACTTAGTACCACCGAATGGACCATTGCAATTTCTTCGACAATCGTCTGAATACAAGGGAAAGACACAAACATCATCTTTTGTAAAAACATTGACCACAAAATAAATTTTGCAAGGAATCCTTTGATTTTATCCTTAGCTGTTATAACGTTTTTTTCTTTCCCTTGGAGGCTCTTGTTTAAAATATTTAGGTGGTTAAAAAGATCGGCAAGAAATGCTAATTTTAATAGCCAAACAGGGTCACAAAAGTAATTCGCGTATCCATATTTAGAATCTTGTAAGAAATATTAGCAATTCACCTTTCAGTTCCAGAGCTCGTGGCAATACCTTTCCTTTGGAAAACCAACTGACTTATGTGTGATAAAGGAGATTTTGATGGAGTGAACCCATGTCTTCACAAATGATCCTAAACAGTCGAGTTTGCAACACCTTACTTTTAACAGGGTTTACAACTTAAATACCTCTTCAAGCACATAATTTAAATCTGAAGTTAAAATCGTGGCTGCCAGAGCTTGTCGATGAAGAAAGCAGCGAGTCCACGAAAAATTTGGCATTATTGATTTTAATTTAGTGATGAGCCCAGTTTTACTGCCAGTCATAGTTTTAGCACCAAATGGCGATACATTTTGCCCAATCAATCTCGCAGTTGCGAGTGCTTTCTAAAAACATGTCATATTGTCACTAGCTATTAGTATTTGCAGGAAGCGCTTCGCAAAATAAAATGTTTTGCATGATACTTTCATCTGCTTCTAAGCGCACAAATATAGAAGTTGAGCACAATCTGAAATATCAGTACATTCATCAAACCGCAAAGCAAAATGTGGGCTCTTCTTTAATTTTTCGACTAACTGTTCTCGAATGTCACCGGCCATATCGTTTATTCTGCATTCAATGGTGTTATCAGAAAGTGGTATGATTTTTAGCTTTTTTTCCTCTTGCTTACCTAACATAATTTCAACCATGTCCAGGGCTGCTGGCAAAATACGATTCTTCGCATCTGTATGCGGCTTCCCTGCTTTAGCGACTCGGAATGCGACTCGGTAGATAGCTAGTAATGCTTCCTTGTTGACACTGGATACCTAAAATCAGATAAAAAAATATTGTTAAATCAGAAAAACGAATAAAAATCAGAAACATTAATACCATTTTAAATCAACAAATAACGTTACTATTTTATTACCTGAATCATGGTAGTTTGTTGCTGGTTAAGTGTTTTCAATTTCCTTTCGAAGAAATCTGACGGTTTATCGGCTTCCTTGGAATGTTTAGTTGAGAGGTGATGTAGAAGCTTCGATGGTTTCATACTCTCACGTGACAATACTTCGCCGCAAATTACACATTGAGGTTTATTGTTCATGACAGTAAAACCATACCTCAGATAACTGTCGTCATAAAGTCTTTTTTCTTTTCGATTTTGATTCACCTCCGCCTCTGCCACTTGTACGAGACGAGGAGGGCTGCACAGATCTTTTAAGAAACTTGTCCATTTTATGCTCGCTCAGAGCGAAGCATGAAGACAATAATCACGTCCATACTTGCTGGCGTACTGGGACAACTGATTGTAGTGACCGAAAACGCGCGACAATGCTCCCTGCTGGCCCCTGCTCACCCCCACTCCTCTACCGCAGCAAAGAATATAATTATATATCTGCCCTCAGAGCACTGCGACATCTTTTCATATTGCACTTGATTTCTCGATCACTTTAGTATCAATAGAAAGAAAATTAAATAGGTTGTCTTTGAAATCGCTGACACACTTTTATTATGGTTCTGGGGTCGCCAGAATATTTTTATTTCGAAAGGGATGGCGTATTCAAAAAGGTTGAAAAACACTGCACTAGATGCTCCTCGCAACAAATCAACATTGACAACAGCCCTCCATAACAGAAATGTTTTCCCACTAAGACCCACTATACATTGTTGAAGGTCAATTGTGGCATGATGTTGATGATTAAAGTCTAATCCTTCACTCATGTGAGACACCACTTCCACACATTGCCTAAACTTGGCCGTTTCAAACGAAAAATTCGTCATTAGTGACCCCAAGCGCCATATAT
Organism: Schistocerca americana; assembly: GCF_021461395.2. Taxonomy (NCBI): domain Eukaryota; kingdom Metazoa; phylum Arthropoda; class Insecta; order Orthoptera; family Acrididae; genus Schistocerca; species Schistocerca americana. Next base: position 127,001,259 of record NC_060121.1, read on the forward strand.
CACTACCTACTTCTCCATGTGACTTGTAACCTAGTGGGTTTCAACGTCTCCTCTCTACCAATTCTCTTGAGGCTACTGACAAAGGCACTCCTGTGTCCAACAGCACTCCTGTTGCTCTGCTTCCCGTAGCAATGCTTTGTTTATCTCCTCACTCTACATTAACTCATAAGTATGTACATATTACCTACCAAATATCACACCTAATATGGCACATTCCGCCTCTGCATTCGTTTTCACTGCATTTATCTTTACTGGGAGTTCCTTCCAGCGGCTTAGGCGTTCCCTCTTAAGTTTAAAGGGCACTTCTTACCACCAAGACCATCTCTCCTGCTACCCCTCCACCCCTGTGGTTGATCCATACCACCAACAATACCACTTCCATTAAATTGTTGGAAGTCCACACTATCCTTATTACCTCTCCATGGCTGGTAGCACTGCCTCTGTACATATCTCACACATCCACAATTAAGACATTTTACATTTGATGCAAACTTTTTTTTTCGATCACTCACACCTGTTGACGCATAGATTATGCCATACTTCAACACTAATCTAAGTGTTGCACAGAAATCTTTAGGTGCCACTGTGTACACCTCCTAGACATCTTTAGTGCCAAACCTCTCAGTAAAGCATCAAGCTCCTGTTGCTCCGCTTCTTGTAGCAATGCTTTATTTATCTCCTCACTCTGCATTAACTCATAAGTATGTACATCCAGTTTCCTAATTCTATTTGCAAAGTCATCTACCGCTTCATTATGCCCTTTGGAAAACACATTCAACTGTTCCTGGAAAAACCATGCACTGTTCTGTTACCTATTCCTTTGTTCTAATCCTTGCATGAGTAGATCAAAGCCTCTGTGGAGCGCCTCTGTACGCCATAACAACTTCGTTTCTCCTGTTGAATGTAACCTTGCTATATGTAATAATTTCTTATTTGACTAACTCCCTATGTTGACCGATGGCCCGAGTTCCTCCACAAACACTATCTTCAGACGACTTACCATAAAAGGGAAACAAGATTACTCACAGCCAGATCCACTCCCCGAGTTTGTGACTTTTAACACCTGTATTTCCTACTTTTTCTCCCCCATTCATTGCCTGAAATCACTTTGTCTGTCCTTAATTGAGCTAGCTGATTCATCAATGGCTGTATAGCATCGTCAATGGTAACATCTGGTCTCTCTGATTTTGCCACTGCTTACTCATTTTCACGACTCAGAATTAATATTCCAAAACAATACAGAAATAATAATCCACACTATGTGGCTACCTGTACTAGGAACCCACTTACTTTGCCTTATCATAAGCTACCTGGACACTCTACATTGTCTAGCCATGTCCACAAAATGATTACACATAAAGTAAGCAACTTCTACAGACTCAGGGGCAGGATGTCCAAGCAAATTGCACTTTGTACAACACAGGAGTACTAACCACTCCTCTCTAGATCTCCCCTTAGACTGTGATAAGTCCGCTGGTTCCTCCAGTTGTACAAAAGTAGCCATAATATTATAATTCCCCTTAATCACTGACCACATGATTGTCACCACAAAAGAACATAATAGTCTCACTAACCCCAAATGACAATACTATAATTGAAGGATGTGTCTCATACATTGTGTTGTGGTGGTGGCGGGGGTGGGGGTAGGGGGGGGGGGAAGGGAGGGGGCAATGGTACACCACTCTGCTAACACCACTCTAATGGGTGCAGCTGCACTCAGTGGGGTGGATGACGGTTGGGAAAGAGTGAAAACACTGCTGACAATGAAGAAGGCTTTTATTCAGTCAGTTTTCATCGTGTCTCGGTGAGGCAAAACACGTCTCACTTTGATGACCCTGGCTGGCACTGACTTACAAGCACCTGTTTCTGCCCTTGGGAGAGGATGCTGCGTAGGAGCCTAGCAATGCTGACAGTAGGTCCATGGGCGACGAGTGGTCTCTGTAGGCTACGGTAGCAATGTCAGCAGTGCACTATTGTTCCATCGATGAGGACGCCTAGGATAGCCCTTAGGCCCCACATGTGGCCATCGTGATGATGCTGCGTGCAGTATTTGCTCTTGCAGGGTTTGGGTGGTGGGCAGTGCTGTGGTACTAAGGCCCAGGCCAGAGAGGGAATTCAGTGCTGGGAGCAGCAGGTGTGGGTGATAAATTAGCGGTGCTGTGGCATTAAGTCCCATGAGGAACTTGGTGTGAGGCGGCAGCAGGAAAAATCCGATTTCCAACTCGTGGCTGCTCCCAGTGATGTCCAGTCGTCTTCCTGGTAGGCGTGGAGCTTACATTGTGGTGGTGGTGCTGGACTCCGGTGACGAGAATGATTCTGCCTCAAAATTCTGATACATTTATATCACCCCAAGGCGCATTTGTTTCACTAAAACCTGGAACCTGTCCACGTCACTTGTAATAAGAGACTTGCCCTGGCGTGGTGACACCGATCTGCTCGCTATGGTCGTTACCACTGCGTGCTGCCATTTTTCGATCATAAACAGAAATTTCTGATGTAAATACTATGGTGGTGAAGGTAAACATGTACTTGTGGAATGGATACAAAGATGCCAGTTACTACATTATAATTGTATTGAAGGGCGTAGGTCCTGTAATTGGTAGGAATATTCCCTGAAGCATGAATCCTCTGTAATCAATAAAAATAATCAAAGTATTGTTAACCCTCATTACCTAAGTGTTTGTACATGCTTAAGTTATTACACATGCTAACATTCAAATTTAATATATAAGAGTCAATATAATTAATGAAATGTTGTACCAATTCTGAGAGATGAGTTTTCTTTGTTATTTTATTGAAAAACCATTTACACAAATACAGTGGATTGTTAAAGAACATATATACAGTGGTAGCCATGTTGGCATAATAGCGCAGTACATTGTGTGATTTTGGATGGAAAGCATGTAGCTTGTTAAGCAAGATTCATTTTCAGTTTTGTAAGTATGTTAGAAATTATTTGAGTTTTTGTAAAGAAGGTTGAATTTTTCAAAATTACAATAAACAATATTCTGAAACTTAATACTTGATTAAATATTCATTTGACTTTAACAGTCTATTTAGAGTTGTTGATTACGAATTCAGGACTATGGCTGCGACAGATACTATGGATGAGGACAAACCTGATTTTAATTTTAACTAGAAACGAGAAATATTTCAAGTGGTGTATGGAGCTGGGATGCAGTGTAATTCTGTAAATTAATCTTGGATTTTGTTTCAGAATTTATTTGTTAAACTATTGCGGAAGTTCTTTTGTGACTACTGGATAACAAGGAAAATGAGCAGCACTACAAGGATGAAATTAATTATGTAAAACGCCAGAAACGTGCTAGGAAGAAAAAATACTGTGAGTGCAAAATTTATTTGAATTTTTACTTGCTGAAAATTTTCTCACCTGCATTGTCATTATGGAGGACAATAGGGAGGTTAACGACAATAGGGATGTTAACGACGATGGGGAGGTTAACGTGAATATTCAGATCAGTGCAAATGCTGCTGATAATAATACAAGTATTTGCTCATGAAACCAGGAAATAAATGATGTAGGTAATCAGGACAATGGAATAGGAGAGAATAGTTATCACAGTAATGTATGTTCACCTTTTTGCAGGTTTGAGTAAAGTGTGTCTGTTTTGGATAGATTAGTTCAACTAATGGAGGAACAGAAAAAGTCGATTGATGAACATAAAATCTTTCTCGATCAAAATTTGACTCTATTGAAAAGAAATTAGATGGACATGGGAACCAAATTCGTGAAACAAAAGACAGCTTAGAAAAATGTTGGGTACAAGTAGACAAAAATACCAAAAACATGTCAGTTATAGAGGGGGAAATTTTCTACCTTAAAACAAGAGCAGCAGAATTTTCAATAAAGGTTAACTTCCGTAGACAGAAAAGACGATAGTTTCGAAAAATTTGCAACCCCAGAATTTCAACAATTAAAAATGTTTAACAGAGATGTGGTGGAAAAATGTACTGAAACCCATAAAAGCATACAAAACTTTGTCAAAATTGAGAATGACAATTTTACTGAACTAAAAGAAAACGTAGGTACATGTTTATGGCGCATTTCAAATTTCAGTTCAAAAATTCAGGTAACTGAGGACACTGTTACTACGAAATCTTTCAGCAACTACAATCACTTTTGGAACAATATTAATATCAAAACCTATTCAGGGGAAGGGAATATACATCCTGTCGACTTTATGTTTCAAATTAAAGACAATTTTGAAAGTAAGATGAGTGACAATTTAAAAATAAAGTTCATTACAAAATTCTTGTACGCTGAGGCTCTCTCATGGGCTAACCAGACAATCAAACTTGATATGTTTTTTGCTGAAGTTGCATGTGCTTTTATGAACAAATTCTGGTCAAAAACTAGACAAGCCAGAATCAAGTCCAATTCTTAAATGGTCCAGATTTCAAGGAAGGTAGTGATCATATGAAAAATTTTTGCGAACAACAGCTAAAAACATTAGTGCATTTAGATGAACCATTAGATGAGATGATTCAAATAGACACACTCAAATACGTCTGCCGCATGGAGTAGAGTGGAATCTGGTCTATGATCCTGAAGACAGTATTGAGGAATTTTTAAGATATATAGGCTAATTAGACTTAGTCTGGGAAAGAAATGAAAGGCAAGGTGACAGCAGAAATAGAAACAAAAGAGCTGTCAATGGTCATTTGGAACATAGGGAGAGGAGGGGAGAATTTTAGAAATGAAAACTATAGGGGAGAATACCGAGAGAATAATAGATTCAGAAATTATGACAGAAGAGATGGGGAAAGAAATGATAGGCAGAGACTAGAGAACAGAAATTTTGAACCAAGAAGTAGGCAGTGGGGACAAGGTCAAGGAAATAATGGAAACAATTTTGATAACAGAAAGATTGTTCCAGGAAAGTAAGACCTACATCTTTCGGAGACTGGCAGAGTCAGGCAAACAGAAATGGTAATTATAATTAGGCACATTGTGGTGATTTCAGAAGGAGAAGGGATAGAACAAACAGGGCATACCAAAACTATGTATCCAAAAGACAACCTGAAGTGAACAGAATAAATTTTGTTAGCGAATTTTGGGACAATTTTCTTTCTGAAGACAAAGATGAACAAAGAAGGAAAAGAAAATCTGAATTTAAAATGGAGGAAAACATTTTGACAAATTTCGTTGATAGTAGTAATGTAGTAGTAGTTACTGATAGTAATGAAAACAGATCTGATGAGTATGGTTTAGTGAAAATGTTGAGTGATTTTGAAATGAGTGGAAGAACTGATACTGGTGTTGTATGTGTGGAAGCTGATGATCATGTACTTAAAAGTGAATGTGAAGATGACAGTGTTATACCAGATAAAATTTCAGTAAGAAATAAACAGGAAAAATATGATGTGGTAGAACAGAATGATCATAGTGTTGAAATTGTTTTTGTATTTGAAGAAGCGTGTGAAGATAGAAATGAATTTAGTGTTGAGAATAACATTAAGTGTGATGATAATGTTTCTGATGATGATGATGATGATGAGGTTGATGGTATTATATTGCTCACAGAATTGGACAGAATGGTGTATACTGAAGTTAAGGTTGATGACTGTGTGCTGAATGATTCTGGAAACTCTGATGTAAACTTGAGTTATAATTTTGAAATAAGTGGATAACTACATAATAGTTTAATCTTGCCAGTAGATGTTAGTGATATTGTGTGTGAATGTAGTGACTATAGTAACAGATGTAACTATAGTGACCAAAGGTTTAAAATTAAATTTGTCAAAATGTGCATTTGGAGAAGGAAAGTTGTTTTTGAAATTTGGAACAGATACCTAACAGTAATTCGATCAATGAATGTGTACAAGTAGTGGAAGAAGGGAGTGTGTGTGTTGAAACTAGTAGCTGGCAGTTAGATTTGAGGGATATTTGCAAAAGTAATTACCCAGTTAGTGAAAGTACTACAAAACCAAATGAACAACTAGCAAGTAGTAAACTTGTCTTGAAGAATTTATACTGTATGCCACACAGACAAATTGGTGTTGTACACCTTGTCATGCCACACTATAAATATTTTGACCCAGTAGTAATGAAAATACTAACTGAAAGAAAATTACAACTCATAAGAAGTGCAATTAATGTCCACTGTTTTCTCTAAATTCAAACACTGAGAAGTGAAAAATTGGATAACTTAACACATTTGAAGCTAATACAGTAAAATATTTTTTTGTAGTTTACATTTAAATTTTTTATTTTGTGTGAACATTTGCATATTTGCCTATATTTTTGTCTATTCATAGTGGGGGTTGAAAAGTGAATATTTGAACATTTGTGTATGTTATTACTTGCCATAGATTGGGGCTTGTTTGATGTTTATGTATTTCATATGCATCTTACACTACACTATCAAGATCATACTGTATACCTTAGCAAACCCTACGGTAAGTATTTTTACCCAGTGAAAATGAAGTAACTAATAGAAAGAAATTTATTCTAATCTCTGTTATCACAGAATATTTGAACTTTGTTTTGAATTCTTAGATCATCATGATATACAAATTTAAAAAAGTGATTTGAGGAGTTGACACTACATTCTGTGCACTGTATAGTCAAGGCAAAATCTGGGGCTAAAAATCTACTCAGAAACACTTTTCAGTAATTTTGCAGTGAAATTTAACAGGTAGGGGATCTGTGGTACTTTCATAGATACACCACATGGTATATGGTGCCTTATCCCAGCTAGTGACTTCATGTTTATTTTCTGGAATCACTTCTCTTCTTCTGTCCTATCTTGTTAGTAAGAACAGTTAGGATCATTCTACTATCCTAGAGAATACAGTGTGTAACACGTAAGACACAAGACTATATCTTGACCAGGCATTTAACTTACACTGTAGAGGAACAAAAGGACACCAATTTCAATTTATTTTAGTAACCAGCATTTTCGAAATGATATCCATTTTTCTTATTAAGATTCATCATGTAATGATTTGCCACTGTGTACCAGTAAAATGTGAACAGAGTAATTTAGTATATGGTCCATACTGCATTCCAGTTATCGTAGGAAATGAGAACAATAATGATAGGATTTGACTGATTGTTTGTGTTGTATGGATATTAAATATCTGACAGATATTGTTCAAAAATATTGTACGGTACCCTGAATAATGAGTATAGCTACCAAAGCAAACCAAAACATACGTACCATGATTCCATTGCACTATAACCTGTAGTATTGCTTTTTAATTAGTAGTATTTACTTGGCTTTAAAAATTATTTCCAACATTTACGGAGTCAGAGATTACATATTACATCCTATCTTATAGTTTCATCTGTGTGTACTTATCGATGTATCTGCTGACGTACAACCTCTGTTTAATTTCGTTAGTCATTTTTATGTCTAATTCTTTTGTCTAGTGTCCGCTGGTTTTTGTTCTGTTGTTCCCACTCTGATTAGGAACGGACACATTGTCATGACTCTCTGTATGAACCTATGTTAAAATGTACCTTAAGTGCTTACAATATAGTAAATGTTAACTTTACTATGATTTTCATTTCTAAATTTCAACCCTCCATGTCACTTTGTTATTAAACTTGTATTATTTATGTTTTTCAGACGATCACGGCTGGAAAAGAGGCACCGACGACCCATTGTTAGTGGACGTATATGGCCGAACACTTCTCATTTTCAGTCATTAATTTCAAACCGCGTATATCGCTCCACGCTCCTGAGATCGGTGCGCCTATCATTTCATTTGTATCCTGCCACAGTTTCCACACTAGTGACGCAAAGAATGATTCGGCCCGCCGTCCACTAACAGTGGCGTCGTTATGCGACCTACACCAGGCGGATACAGGCCCTGCCTCGTACAAATTATTGGTGGTCCATGTTTTATTTTTTTACTTTATACTAGCCGCTTCACGCCGAACTCGCCACGGAGTTTCATCGCGCCGCGCCGTCCGTATTGCGGGCGACAATACGCGCGTGACCGCCATCTAATGGCACTTTCCTCCTTCTTTATTAATTTGGAATGCTAATTTGCATTTTTGATTCCCCTTTCAGGGTAGGAAACGTGTCAAACCATGAAGAGGTCTATTTTCAAAGAAGAAGGTAAGACATAAACACAATCTCCATATTTATTCTTTCAGGGCTACGAATTCCGGTGAAACATGTAGTGACAGGCATAACAATTTTGTGAGGACAGTAAGAACAGATGCTATTTTAAATGATAAAACCCTCAAAACATCCTGATGAAACTTCCTCAGGACGTTGCAAGCTCTTTTTGCAATTTGGGGGTGGCGAACCGAAGGCTCTGAGCTGGTGTGACTCATTCCTTTTTCAAGTCACATCCTCTCTTACTTTTAGTAGTAGTAGTAGTAGTAGTAGTAGTAGTAGCTTTATTCATCTGCAGATCTCTTTTTACAAGGATATAGGACACTTCAAAGTATTTGTACATTTACATCAATTTAAAATAACCATTCTTCTTCTTCTTTCGATTTCGGCCATCTTTGGACCACGTTCAACAATTCACTTGCCCGGCTTTTTGATCTTTTTTTCTCTCTTCTCAATATTTCCTCATCATTTTCGAGTGGTTCCTCCTCCGCTCTTCCGACCATTTCCTGTTATTATTCTTTAGTTTCGTTTCTTCTGGAAAACACTTAATTTCGTTCACTATTTGTCTAAACTTTTCCCTGTCCCTGATTGACTCACGGGTGACATTAAAATAGGTCAAATCCTTTTTCACCATCTGTATCCATTTATTGTTGGTTTTTTCGTTCCTGTTACTATGTTCAAACACTTTTCTTGTTAGTCTGTTTCCATCCATCCTCGACAGGTGACCATAAAACGTTAGTCTGCGTTTACGCATTGCCTCACTCACTTTCTCAATAGTTTTGTATATTTCCTTATTACTCTTTAGCTTGTACTCTTCTCCAATCTTTCTCGGTCCTAATATTTTTCTCAAAATTTTCCTTTCTTTCTTTTCCATGTTTTCTATTTCCCCCTATTTGTTAAGAGTTAGGCACTCCGATGCATACAGGCATTCTGGTCTAATGACAGTTTTATAATGTCTTAATTTAGCTTGAATCGAAATGTTTTTTTTGTTATATATGTCTTTGGTTTTTTGAAAAGCAAATTCCATTTTCCTTGCTCTCGCCTGGTTTGCACTCTTGTCTAAATGAAATTATTATTATTGTTTATTTGTATAACTTTTTTTATCAAACCCCTGCTCTGTTTTATCTAAGTAATCCTTCAATGTATAAAATGTATTGCATATCAGATACTTCTTAGCTACCTTTTTAATAAGTGTATTTTTGCAATTTCTTTAATCTCTTTTGGTAATTTATTGTACAGTTTTATTCCTAGGTAGAAAATGCTGTTTTGAATTTTATGTTTATTTTTTCTTGGTAAATGTAAGTTGAGTCTATCTCTTGTTGCATGGTCATGGACAGAGCTGTTTGTGAAGTAATTACCAATGTTATTTCTGAAGTGTACAACTGACTGGCAAATGTATTCACATGGAGCAGTTAAAATCCATAGTGTTTTGAACAGATCTTTACAATGAGCTCGACTAGTATTTTTGGTCATTATTCTTATGGCTCTTTCCTGGAGTTTGAAAACTGTGTTCATATTTTGTGCGTTTGTTCCCCAAAAAAGAATGCCATAGTTAAGCATTGAGTGTACATTTGAATAATATGTAACTAAAAGACACTGCATGTTACACACCGATGATATGATTCTAAGGGCATAACATGCTGATGACTTTCTGTTTGCAAGTACCTTTGTGTGTTCACACCACTTCAACTGAGAATCAACATTCATTCCTAGAAATTTTGCATTTGTTACACAGTTTATAGAGGTGCCATCTACATTTAATTTTACATGTCATTTTTCTTCTTCAAAATGAAATTCATCGCATTAGTTTTCTTTATGTTCAATGTCACTTTATTGCTTATTGACCAATCGTAAACTTCCTTGAGAGTTTCATTTGCTTTCTTGGCAAGGAGTTCTCTTATTTTCTCAGTGACTATAATATTGCTATCATCAGTGAAGAGAATTTTTTCACCATTAGTAACACTACTATTAAAGTAATTTATGTATATCAGTAACAGTATTGGTCCTAATATGCTACTTTGCAGAACCCTTATATTAATGTATTTTGTTTCTGATAAGTGTTTTACTAAATGTTTAGATCTATTTGAAGTATGTGTTATCTCTACTCTTTGTACCCTACCTGTTAGGTATGATTGAAACCAGTCATTAGCTACCCCTCTTATTCCTAATGTCTCTAATTTATTTAATAGAATCTTGTGGTCGACTGTATCAAACGCCTCAGAAAGATCCAAAAATATGCCTGTGACACACTCATATTCATCAAGAGCATCGAGTACAACTTTTGTGAATTATACTATGCCTGAGTCCATACTTTTGCCACTTCGGAAACCAAACTTTGATTCACTTTAAAGATTGTATTTACTCAGATAAATCATTAATCTGTCTTTCATAATGGCTTCTATTATTTTTGAGAAAGCTGACAGCAGGAAAATGGGCTGGTAATTTTCTATGTCTTCTGCATTACCTTTCTTAAGCAAAGGTACAACTCTTGCCTGTTTTAACTGCTTTGGAAATGTTCCTGATGTGAAGGATTCATTTATTACATTTGTTAAGGGGCCTTGTGTAATCCCTATGCATTGATTCAGTACACATATTGCTACTTCATCTATACGTACTGCCTTTTTATTTTTTAGTTTTTGAACAGTTTTATTGACTTCATTCTCTGTGGTTGGAAGTAACAGCATTGTATTTAGTGGGACATTATTTACAGGTGCTATATTTGTTTTGGGGAATTTTTGCTGTAACTTCTCTGCAATACTTGAAAAATGCTCGTTTACATAGTTTGCTGTGTTGTGCATCATTTATTACCTTATCCCCCTCCCTTAGCAGTATGTATTCTGCATTTATTTGCCTCTCCCCATTTCCTTTTTTGTAACATTCCAGACTGCTTTGCTTTTATTCTCTGCATTATATATTATTTTGTCATGAAATGACTTTTTTGCAACAATCAGCACCTTCCTATAGATCTTTTTGTATCTATGATAGAAATTTAACAATTCTGGATCATTGTGAATCTTTTTCATGGAATTGAAGTGTTTAAGTGTTTGGGATGACTTCTTAATACCTGTTGTTATCCATCTGTTTTTGAGAGATGTTGATACAAACATGCATACTTTTGGAAAAGCGTTTTCAAAGTTCAATTTAAACAATATGGAGAATTTAGAGAATTTCATATTCACATTGGTTTCCTTATACATTTCGTCCCATATTTGTTTTTCTAGCTCTTTTGAAAAATCTTTTATTTTGATTTCTGATATGTGTTGTTTGTAGGCCTGTAGTTTAGGGAATAATTCGATGCCTGATTTTACTGTTGTTATTTGACAGAGATCGTCTGATAGTCCAAGATCTTTTACAGCTACATCACATTTTTCCCTGTCCATATTTGTGGCCACATGGTCAATTACTGATGCAGTCGTTGCAATAACCCTTGTTGCACTGTTGACCAGTAGGGACATGCCAAAACTTTGAAGGATGTTTATGAAGGTGCTGCTGGATTTATTTATGATATTGGTGTTGATGTTACTGTCCCCAAGCAGAATTATGTAGACCTTTGCACTTGAGACTTTATCTAGAACTTCTATTAATTTATTGAAAAAAGTGTCCGCACTACCACTGGGAGATCTATACACATACAAAATAATTAATTTATTGATGATATCAAGCCCTGTTAGTTCAATAGCTGATATTTTGAAGTGTTTGTCTTCACTTACTGTACTGAGGTCATGTCTTGATTTGAACTGTGTTCGTTTTCTGATATAAATGCATGATCCTCCACCCCTTGAAGTAGTTCTGTAGTTAGAATTTGCCTTTTCATGCAATGATAATACTAAATGTTGGATTTCTGTGTCTCTATATCAGTGCTCAGTAATGCAAACTAATGTGCAGTTGAAAGATTGGAGTTCAACTTCTAATAGTATTATTTTATTTTTTATTGATTGTATGTTTTGATGGAGGATTGTTAAGTCTGTCCAAACTGACCCTTCTTCCACTATCCATGTACTACAATGGTTAGTAAATCAATGATTAGTTAATAGAGAGAAAATGTTGTTTAAATAAATATAACTGGTTAGAAAATGTTATAATGCAACACATGTATGATTTTTGAGGAGAGTTGGTCTGAAGTTTCCTTATGATGTCTGTGCAGTTATCCTGAAGTTCCATTACTTTACATTTTGGATATGATACTCTCATTGTGCTGATAATTTTGTGAAAAGTTGAGAAAATGTTTAGAGTTGGTGTGAAATTTACTTATGATGTCTGTACAGCTATAGTGACATTCTATCACTTTACATATTGGATGTGATTACAAGTAGGTTAGACCATTTATAGTCTCCTATATGTGTTCTGATTTAAACATTAAGACTGACTAGGCATGCTAGTTTGTCTGGTTACTTTACCAATTATGTGAAAGTCACTGGATACGATATTGACTCAATATTAGATATGAAAATATTCTATGTCATGACCTTGTCTCTATTGCTCATTGGAATTACTGAATACATGGCAAAGTAATATGTCTCAAAAGGATTTACTATGTTTATCACATCAATAGCTCAGTCTGTGGAGCACTAAGAAAATGGAAGCATAGGCTAGAGGCAGTTATTGGGACAGAAGTGTTTCTGATTCCCAAGTTTTGAGATTCATAGTTTTTCTTTTAATGTTATTTCTACTACCTCAATGGGCATTGTGGTCAGCCATTGGTAGTCTTGTTTAATAATTCTTTTATCTTTTAGTACTATAAGATAGGGATGATATTTGCTACTTGTCTAGTATCTGTATAAATTATACTATCTGATTGATATTGATTTAAGAGGTTTTGTATATTACTTTCGTTATAATAGCTATTTAAATCTGGAAACTGCTCAGCTTTCAGTCTCATGTAATACAAAATGTTTCAATTAGGTGCTGTTCAATGATGCTGTACATTAGAGCAGGCATATAATCCTTCTCTCTCTCTCTCTCTCTCTCTCTCTCTCTCTCTCTCTCTATATATATATATATATATATATATATATATATATATATAAATCAATTAGGTTTCTAAATATTGTAACTAAAGATTTCCATAGGCAAGTGTTGGCCCATAATCTGATTTCTAATGTGATATACTAATTGAAAACTGGTTCAATTTTATGTTATTCTATGATTTGTATTCTGATGGTCGTAAACAATTGCTATGTAATGTGCAGCAAAAGGCGAAGCTGTGGAAAAATAGTATTTCAAAGATTAGGTATTTGTCTGAAGCTCATGAGGATTTGTATTTGTGGTATAGCTGTTGTCCTTGCAGACATCTGCTCTCAAATGGATTCTAGATTATTCATTATTCCTTACATGACAACAAAATATATAAATCATACCTTTGGAATAGCTGAACTAACCATTTTTCTCCCCAACTTTTGACCCATTCAAATATAACCTGTGATACTTCACCCTTTGCCTTAACCTATGTTGGAACTTACCTTTACATGTGCCCAATTTTATTTGCTGTCTGATCTGATGTTGCTGGATCATGTCTAATGTGATGACAATTAACGTGAAGTATGTCAACCGGTTGTTGAGTGCTATATGTTCTGGAAGTAACCTGCTGGTACTCAATTTATAAATCTGATTCTACGGTTGCATGTGGCCATGTGGGCTCACACTCTCTATAGGAAGATGCTGAAAATTTGGAATGACGACATTTAAGCTATGAGAACATGACGCCTGTGACAGTCGTCGTGGGCAGATCCCTCTATCCGTCCTTGTGGTTTCCTGACCTGAAATGTTCATGTCAGTTCAGTTACTCTAAAGTCTGAGTTTGACTTTTAAAGAAGTAAGGACTTTTGGTCCTGCAAATGGTACAGTCATTATGTCTTGGTGTATTTCAACAGTTGAAAACTTGTAACGACCACTGCACATATAATAATTTTTTTCTTTATGAATTTAGATAAATTAATTTAAGCAATGTTTTGAACTTATGTTTCGGTTCGTATCGTTATGTTAAAGAGACTGTGAGCAACTTTTGAAATGAATATTATTTATATTAGATTTCAAATAATGTGGTAATCAAAGGAAGGTGCATTTAATGTTAAAACTATTGTAAGATGTGAAAATTGTAATTTATGCACTTGGTCCATACATAGGTAATGCATTAGGATATGTGTAGTAGAAGACCTGTGGTGAATACCCTACCTGTAGGGGAGCGGGAAAAGGTGGAGGCAGGCGAGGCGGGAAAACGCACACTGGGCGCGGTTCGGCACAACGGGCTCAGTAACACAGTCGGAGGCGAGCAACAGTCGGAAGTACACGTACAGTACCGAGGAGGCTACCCAGGAAAAGTGGATTCCATTGAGCCTCGGATGAACCGATTCCGACGACTACTTGGCATGGCTATATTCTGAGGCACAAAATTGGAAAGATTACGACGCTAAGAATATGGAAAGTGCCAATGTAGTGTGAGCCTTAGCCGTGCGTGTATGTGTGCCGTGCTGCCCGCTATCTCGCTGCCCGCCAACCGCCGCACCGACTTGCACAGGTCAAACATTTATTTCATCTTTAGAAGTGTATCTGTGTGGACCAGTGTCGAAACTGTTTCTGACTGTTCAATAATAACGTGACTTTTACCAGAATTGCATTAGCCATGACTTATCCTGATCACTGACCTAGACAGGATCCTTACCTCGTATTGTGCAACCTGAGTATCCTAAACTGAAAGTTTAATGTTAGTGTTAATGAAAATTATCAGCAGATTAATCTATGCCATAAAGGAGCCTAAAATTTCTATGTGTTATTGCAAATATTGAGAAAGAACAAAAGTGTGACTAAATTGGAAGAGAGTTTTTGTTGGATTGAGTTAGCGATGTTATTTAATTAATTTGAGACAGAAATAATGACAGTTAAATTATTCAGAAGTAAGACAAAAGAGTAGTTATCCATAGATTGATAATTTTGAGTGTTAATTTGCCTTCAGTACTTAACAGTTTCAGTATAACGACTATAACAGTTTCAGGCCCCCCCTCCCCCCCCTTCTCTTGTCCATTCTTGCAAACCTTGAAATGTGTTGATCAGATTTGACCAGTAAAGCTAAATTATATATTAATCCTAAGTGTATTAGTGTTTTTCCATCCTTAATAGTGACGTAGTGTGTGTACTTTCGAGATTGCTAATGCTAGGGCAATCTATGCCCGATTTCAGTCTGACCAATATACAAAATGTAGTTCGTATTAATCATTGCTGTGTGGTGTTGTGTATTTATAGCTCGTTCAAATTAGTACTAAAAGAGAAAACTTTAGTTCAGTGGATTTTTCTGGTTCCAAACTTTGCCGTATAACGCAACTTGACTACGTGTAGTTATGCTTGTACATGCACCCACTTGTACAAGGAAAAACTCACTCATTGCCTAAGTAGGCTGGCGACCGAATTGTTAATTACAGGTAGCATCTACTGTGTGTACTTCTTGTCCATGCGAAAGAGTAATTATACTTTACATTTGCTTGATGCATCACTGTAGTTGTTGACTGAGTATAAGTCCGATCTTGCTTCTATTAGGTACACGCGGTCAACTTATGTACTAAAATCCTTGTTTATAAGGTGAAGCCCGTGAACTTATTGCAGTACAGGCTTTATAGAGATAACGTACGTCCGATAGGGCGGAAGCGTTACAAGTGGCGACCGTGACAGGACATCCAGTTGTTGTCAGTTACAAATTAATGTAAAGATCGAACAGTGGATGTTCAGTGGCATGAATAGCAATAAAAGTCAGTAAAATAAACTACAGTGTGAGTCAAGTATAATAGTGTGGTATAGTTGGCATTTAGTATGGACAGAAACGTAGACGGGGTAGGTGCGCCGAGCGAAATGGAGAATGCGGCTGGCAGTAGCCGGAGTTTACGCGGCCAGGTAACAGATGGCGTTAGCGGAAGACAATTGGCGTACATACAATACCACGAACATATCAATGAACAGATTGAAAGGTTGAGATCGCCTCGGACACAGCAAGGAAGAAAACAGGAAGTAGAAGATGACTTTGTAGATGATAGTGGTTATGTGAATGAATCCACTGACATGTTTAATTCTCCACAGATAAAGAAAGAACCGAAAGAAACTTATGAAGTAGAACCGGAACACACGGTTTCCGTAGAACAAAACAGTATAAAATTTTAAGCATGAACGACTTATTTGAACAATTAACTAAACAAATTGCAGGACAGAATGAGCAGCTTAAAACACACGTTGACGAGCAGCTCAAAACACAGAATGAGCAACTTCAAAAACAAGTCGGCAATCAGGTTAATCAGCTCAAAACACACGTTGACGAGCAACTCAAAACACAGAATGAACAGCTTAAAACACACGTTGACGAGCAACTCAAAACACAGGTGGATCAAATTAAAGCACAGGTCGAAGGACAGGGAATTAAAATTAGTAAACAAATAGAACAGGTAGAACAAAAAGTGGGTAATTTAAGTTCTGTGGTAAATACTCTGAAACTTGAAATTGATACCATTAACAAAAATATG
Source organism: Schistocerca americana (assembly GCF_021461395.2). Classification (NCBI taxonomy): domain Eukaryota; kingdom Metazoa; phylum Arthropoda; class Insecta; order Orthoptera; family Acrididae; genus Schistocerca; species Schistocerca americana. Next base: position 127,017,850 of record NC_060121.1, read on the forward strand.
GATACTATGCAGGAGGAAATTGGAAACATTAATAGTAGATTCGATGTTGAAATTCTCAACATCCAAGAGAAAGTAGAACCTCTGGTTGAAACTAAGGTAGACGAAAAAGTTTTCGGTCTCAAAACTGAGATCGTAAACGAATGTCAACACGGGATATCACAATTGAAAAAGGTAGTTTTAGACACTGAAAGGGATTTAAGTAAAAAAGTAACCGGATGTGTTCAAAATTGTGAACAAAATACTACGAAAATTCAAGGCAGAATTTTCGATCTGGAGAGCAAAATTAAAGATAGGCCTGGTGTTGTCTGTAATGGCACACCAATTACGAAGCTATTAGAAGGCGAGGAACGCTTCGATCCAGCCAAGAAACACAACGGGTGGCATCCGTTAGATTTTATTAAAAATCGCGAGAGTATTTCCTGAGCACTTGTCTGATCAGGAAAAGATAAACGTAGTAATTAGCGCCTTAGCGGGTGATACTAAGCGCTGGGGAATAAATTTAAATACCGAACGAATGACGTTCGAAGAATTTAGGCAAAGATTTACGGAAGAATATTGGTCTGAACAAAAGCAGGACCATTTATGGCGCGAGTTTATCATGGCCAAACAGCATGATAACCGGGGCAGAAATTCTTTGAAAGATTTCTGTGAGTATTGGTACCGAAAATTGACACACTTAAGAGGTAGAAGATCAGATTCAGAAATTATCTGGGAGCTATATAAAAAGCTTCCGGAGGATTCCAAGAGGTACGTAGGAAGCAATCATCGTAGCTTCCAAGCATTTCTAGAAAGGGTCGAAGATGAAGACCATTGGCGCGAAAGTCGTGCCAATTATCAAAATTTTGGTAACCGTAATAACCGACACAATGACGAACGAAACGACGGCGATGGATTTCGCGTCAATGTAATACAGAGAGGAAGAGGCAGAGGAAGAGGCAGAGGAAATAATCCAGGTCGCGGTAGAGGGTATACCGCGCAAAATAATAACGACGCGGGAAACTAATTTCCGCGAACGTTGCGGGCCAAACGGAAGCGGACAATACATACCGGCCCAGATTTAAGAAAAGATATCGGACCGACCGTAATATAACGAGACAGGATAGGGACAGTCATGGAACGCCGCGACGTGTTGTGGCGAATCAAGCGTCAGGTGCGAGCCAGAATGAGTCATCTCTATCGCACAGAGCGCTACATGTTAACAGGCGAGTAGAGCATCAGAGGGCAACGGCCCAGCCTAGCAGAACATCTGTTCAGAAAGAAGCCGTTAGCAATACGGCAGCAGGAGGTACGAACGTAGCCGTAAGAGCTGAGGAAAATTTTACGAGTGGTAATTCCGTGGCAAGGGAAACAATAAATGAAACTGTGAATACACAGAGAGGTGCGGTTAGCAGTGTTTGCAATGAGATAAAAGGCGAGGATGAATTAGCAGAAGTAACTGATTGGCGTGTGCAGATCGATGATCTGTACAAGGGCCTAAAGCAATGTGAGTGGGAGGATTTTAAAAGGGAGTATGAGGCGAAGAAATTAGTTGGTGGAAAGAGAGATAGTAGGGACGTCCATAAAGTGACGTGGCCCAAATTTGAAGAGGGGAGAATAAATAGCGCCGCGCAAAGTACGCGTGCTGCCGATAGGAGGAAGGTTAATGATAGGAAGGATTTGGAGGATGAAATCCTCAGCATTGACGAAGAAATAACTTCTGCTAACAGTCCGCCAATAGTACAAGCTGCTACCGAGAGGCACCGTGGAGAAGGGGTAGATGATTACCTGAAAGTAATTAAAGCCCACGAGGATTACACTAAATATGAAGTCACAGTAGATGTAAATAAAGCTGATGATGAGGCCGTTTTGCCAAAAGAGGAGATTGAATTAAAATCCAAGTCTGACGACAATACAGAGGAAGAACTTAGTGCCTGTCTCAGAAAAGCTTTTATGTTAGAACCTGAAAGCGATCCGGAATGGTCGGATTCCGACGATAGTTCGGATGATGAAAGATACACAAATGCAAACAAAATTGAATATTCTAACTCTCCCTATTGTGCAAAAGTAGCGTGCTTAAGTGAATCTGATGTTGAGGAAGAGAGTAGTGATGACTCTAGTGAAGATGAATTTTCAGGTGTAAAGGAAAATGAATATACTTTTACTGAAAGAGGATATGAGAAAATCAGTGAAAATAAAGGGGACGCAGTTAATTGCGATATTGTACCTAACGATGACGACGTATCAAAACAAAATCCAGACGTTGAAACAGAACAAAGAAAGAAAGAGCCACCGGACGACTCTGTGTTTATTTTGCAAAGAGTTCAAGTAAGCAAAGATTTTGAACTTCAGAAACCAAAAAAGCCGCCAGATATAAATGGTTCACAGGTCAGGAACGTATCTTGGGACGATGTCACAGTCGACCAAGGTGCGTTGTGGAAAAGACAGGAAGGGGCATGATTTAGAGCCTGGGGCAGGTTTATATCGTATTTTGAGAATGTCATGAACACCTTACATCATGAAACTACAGGATTTCCACCGGAAGAAATTTTGTTAGGCAGAAGTAGTAAAAGTTTAATTGAAGAAAAACTAGAGTTTCCACCTTGTACAAGTTTGGGATTGGATCAAAAGAAAGAATTGGTGATAAAAAGGGCAAAGCAAAAGACTGAATCTAGATCTAAAAGACACAATAAAAATTTAAAAGTTTCAAAATTTAAAATTGGAGATTATGTTCTTTTAAAAACCCACGAAAAGTCTAGTGAACTAAACCATGAAATTTCAAAATTTAAATATATTTATAATGGACCATATATAATTCAGAATATTCCACACGACAATGCTTACTACCTGATCTACCCAAAATCCAAAAGACCTTTAGGTATAAGAAATATTGTGGACCTGAAACTGTATGTTCCTAGGAACGAATAAATGTGCTGTATCTTATGCTGAACCCAAGTTATTCTAAATGTATCTAATCTTTGTAAATGTCTGTATACCCTTGAAAGTGTGCTAATGTAGTTATATGAGTTTCAGATTACCAATTGTACTGTAACTGTAAAAATATATGGAGAAAAGGACTGAAAAGAAAGGATAAATGCTATCAGCCATATAAAAGATGGGACTGTAAAAAAAATGAAAATGGGCAGTGTATGAACCATAATATGAAGGACTGCCAAATACCAATGAGGGCAGATATATAGGCGAGGGAAAATTGTAAATGTGATCCAGGAGACGTGACAATATGAAGTAAAAAGGACTGCCCAAATCCGCACAATAGGCAGCAAATATGTATAGTTAATTTTCTGAATATATGTGTGTGTGTTTTGGTTAGTGAGTAAGGAAATGGACTGCTATTCAAAGCAAGCAGCGTCAAATTATCTTATAGTGTATACAAAATATGCAATTGTTTTTGTAGTTAAATGTTTGTATTCCAGAATTTTAAATTATTTCTTTGAGAAATTTAGAAAAAATGATTAAATTGCTATTTTAGTGATGTTATGATGGGAAGTTGGACTGTGCAAAAGGCACTTGAGTAAATGACAAGTAATTATTCTTGAAGTGTTAAAAAAGTGTAAACCTATATACAGTGAGTAAAAGGCAATATGTAGTGTAAATCTTTTTGGACAATTAAGTAAAGATTCGGAACCACTGTATAATTGTAAGATTTAGTGTTCCCATAAAATTTGGACTTAAGAAAATTTTCTTGAAACAGGGGCATGTGTAACGACCACTGCACATATAATAATTTTTTTCTTTATGAATTTAGATAAATTAATTTAAGCAATGTTTTGAACTTATGTTTCGGTTCGTATCGTTATGTTAAAGAGACTGTGAGCAACTTTTGAAATGAATATTATTTATATTAGATTTCAAATAATGTGGTAATCAAAGGAAGGTGCATTTAATGTTAAAACTATTGTAAGATGTGAAAATTGTAATTTATGCACTTGGTCCATACATAGGTAATGCATTAGGATATGTGTAGTAGAAGACCTGTGGTGAATACCCTACCTGTAGGGGAGCGGGAAAAGGTGGAGGCAGGCGAGGCGGGAAAACGCACACTGGGCGCGGTTCGGCACAACGGGCTCAGTAACACAGTCGGAGGCGAGCAACAGTCGGAAGTACACGTACAGTACCGAGGAGGCTACCCAGGAAAAGTGGATTCCATTGAGCCTCGGATGAACCGATTCCGACGACTACTTGGCATGGCTATATTCTGAGGCACAAAATTGGAAAGATTACGACGCTAAGAATATGGAAAGTGCCAATGTAGTGTGAGCCTTAGCCGTGCGTGTATGTGTGCCGTGCTGCCCGCTATCTCGCTGCCCGCCAACCGCCGCACCGACTTGCACAGGTCAAACATTTATTTCATCTTTAGAAGTGTATCTGTGTGGACCAGTGTCGAAACTGTTTCTGACTGTTCAATAATAACGTGACTTTTACCAGAATTGCATTAGCCATGACTTATCCTGATCACTGACCTAGACAGGATCCTTACCTCGTATTGTGCAACCCGAGTATCCTAAACTGAAAGTTTAATGTTAGTGTTAATGAAAATTATCAGCAGATTAATCTATGCCATAAAGGAGCCTAAAATTTCTATGTGTTATTGCAAATATTGAGAAAGAACAAAAGTGTGACTAAATTGGAAGAGAGTTTTTGTTGGATTGAGTTAGCGATGTTATTTAATTAATTTGAGACAGAAATAATGACAGTTAAATTATTCAGAAGTAAGACAAAAGAGTAGTTATCCATAGATTGATAATTTTGAGTGTTAATTTGCCTTCAGTACTTAACAGTTTCAGTATAACGACTATAACAGTTTCAGGCCCCCCCTCCCCCCCCTTCTCTTGTCCATTCTTGCAAACCTTGAAATGTGTTGATCAGATTTGACCAGTAAAGCTAAATTATATATTAATCCTAAGTGTATTAGTGTTTTTCCATCCTTAATAGTGACGTAGTGTGTGTACTTTCGAGATTGCTAATGCTAGGGCAATCTATGCCCGATTTCAGTCTGACCAATATACAAAATGTAGTTCGTATTAATCATTGCTGTGTGGTGTTGTGTATTTATAGCTCGTTCAAATTAGTACTAAAAGAGAAAACTTTAGTTCAGTGGATTTTTCTGGTTCCAAACTTTGCCGTATAACGCAACTTGACTACGTGTAGTTATGCTTGTACATGCACCCACTTGTACAAGGAAAAACTCACTCATTGTCTAAGTAGGCTGGCGACCGAATTGTTAATTACAGGTAGCATCTACTGTGTGTACTTCTTGTCCATGCGAAAGAGTAATTATACTTTACATTTGCTTGATGCATCACTGTAGTTGTTGACTGAGTATAAGTCCGATCTTGCTTCTATTAGGTACACGCGGTCAACTTATGTACTAAAATCCTTGTTTATAAGGTGAAGCCCGTGAACTTATTGCAGTACAGGCTTTATAGAGATAACGTACGTCCGATAGGGCGGAAGCGTTACAAGTGGCGACCGTGACAGGACATCCAGTTGTTGTCAGTTACAAATTAATGTAAAGATCGAACAGTGGATGTTCAGTGGCATGAATAGCAATAAAAGTCAGTAAAATAAACTACAGTGTGAGTCAAGTATAATAGTGTGGTATAGTTGGCATTTAGTATGGACAGAAACGTAGACGGGGTAGGTGCGCCGAGCGAAATGGAGAATGCGGCTGGCAGTAGCCGGAGTTTACGCGGCCAGGTAACAGATGGCGTTAGCGGAAGACAATTGGCGTACATATATGAATGTAATAAACAGTTAGGTAGGTTAGGACAAGACATTGGAGCACTCTATTGTCTCCTAAAGTTTACTCTCTTTGATTAGGGAATATCTTATATAAGTTGCTTGACAACTACCTTTACATGATACAATGCACACTGTCGTCATCTGTTAATTTGATTTATCTTTACTTCGACAACTGTTGATATACTGTTACATGCAATATAAGTCTTTATAATCACTCACTGTCAATCTATTCTCAAACTTTCAACTGTTTATTTATACATGCTGCTGCATGAAATATCTTTTACGTCTACTTAATACAATGATATACTGATACATGCAATATAATGCTCAATAATCACTCATTGTCAATGTATTCTTAAACTTATCACTGTTTATTTATATGTGCTGCTGCTTGAAATATATTTTACTTCTGCTTTATACAAGGTTAATTGAAGTTTACATACACATGAAATATGCCCGTGGACTTAAAGTGATACTTTGTATACGCCTTGTCGAATAGAAAGGGAACATATATGACACTTGGCTGAGATTTCATTGACTTAAATTTTTATATCTCAGACCTGCCTCCTGATTAATTTTGAAAATGTGACATAATTTTTTTGTCATGTTGACACTTGACTTTACGGTGTTTAGCAAATATATGGATGCATGAGAAAGTTCTTCTCATAATGTGAACATTATTACAGTTTGATGATCAGCCCAAAGAGGCATTTCACTTTGATTATTTATTGACATGGAATAAGCTGAAATTTGGTATGATACTTGTGTACCTCATTTCTATATTTTCATGTTTATGTACTAATTATGTTTGAGTTGCAACAGATATCAGAGGAACACAATAACTCTGTACCTCACTTTAGTTTTTCCTCATTTATGTATCAGTTGTCACAAGTTTCTATATTTCCATGTATTTGTAATTAATTATGTTTGATCAAAACCAGATATTAGAGGGACTGCTTGTAAGTCAGCTGGTTGTATCTAGCATTTGTTCCTTGAATTAACCAACACAGTGTTAAATATGTCAATTACTCTGTCCTGCAGAATGCTAATTATTACCCATCATCGATCAGTCAATAGGGAATGTTGGGGTTAATTTGCGGGGACCGTGAAGGTGAAGCTGTGGCAAGTCCATTCTGCAGGGAATGCCAAACACACTTCTCCCTCTGGTGCCACAGTGAAGTACTGGAACAGTGGTGATCCTGGGTAGGGGGGTTTCCTATCTTTGGGGTCTGTCATCTTTTCTTCATCAACTCCAACACTCCGAATCTTCTATTTCATTTCTTACTTCTCACCAGAGTACCAAGCTATCCTTCCCTCTGTCCACATGCATATGTCTCTATTGCTGAGATCCTTCCCATTTTCCGTGTCAACACTTGTCGTTGTTGACTAAATCCTATTGTATAATAGGATCTGGGCAACAAGCTAGCTTTTCTGCACTATTGAAGATACTGAATTTACTTAAATATGTTTTATGTATAATGCCCAAATACAATTGTCATGAAGTATCTGTCACTTATGAACCAATTTACGAATGTAAAATGCCCAAACACAATTGTCATGATGTTTCAATAACTTACAAAACACAGCCAATGTGATGTATTAGTCATTTATTCAAGTTATTGTATATTGTCACTCAAAGTAATATGTAACCACATTCTTATGTCTCATTCTGTTATGCCTTAGCACTTACTGTGAAGGGAAAAGCAACAACTGCATTGTGCAAATATTCCTAAAAAATACATTAATTAATGTTTGAATGATTGTAAAGGTGGGAACGAGGTGTTGGAAGTGTCCTGACAATTGAAAAATGTAAAGATTGGACATTGGTCAGACATTTCATTCTATGTATGTAGGGTGAATTATGTTAACTGCTGATGAACTATACTCCAAGAATTTACTTGTACTATGTTATAATAATATATTTGTTATTCAATATTATATGTAAATGTCAATGTAAATTGCAGAGAATAGTGCCGTAGCACTTTAAAATTTTGTACTAGTATGAATTTCATGTTATGTTACCAAAGAACAAGTTGAAATTGCAAAGTGTGAGCAGTTGGAATTTTGCTGAATTGAACTATTCTATTCAAAACAATCAGTTACACAATATATGATGGTCATAAGGAGTGAAGTATGAGCCACATTCCAGGTTTTACAACGAAGAACTTCCGATGAACAGAGATCTACAGTGAGCTTCAGTTCAGTGCTCTTCATTGCGCTTAGAAGAGACTGAACACTTTGTTATATTGTGGTCTAACACTAGGTGTACTTGCCTATAATAGGAGGTGCTATATACAATTTAATATGGATTTTGAGTATTGTAGTATCCGATACTGCCGCTTGTTCCACAATGCGTCGATAATATTGAGAAAGACTTACACACACTAGTGTCTCCATTGCACTCAGGAGAACCTGGAGGTTCTAATGACAGACATAATTATTCAGAAACAAGGCCAGTTCAACTAAGTTCCATTAGATAATTTTTCTGATTGAAATAGATTTACCTCATATTCATGCTGAAATTGAAGCTACAGACAAGTTTTGCGAATTAACTTGTTCTTTCTTTGTGCTATTAATTTATACACTCCTGGAAATTGAAATAAGAACACCGTGAATTCATTGTCAAAGGAAGGGGAAACTTTATTGACACATTCCTGGGGTCAGATAAATCACATGATCACACTGACAGAACCACAGGCACATAGACACAGGCAACAGAGCATGCACAATGTCGGCACTAGTACAGTGTATATCCACCTTTCGCAGCAATGCAGGCTGCTATTCTCCCTTGGAGACGATCGTAGAGATGCTGGATGTAGTCCTGTGGAACGGCTTGCCATGCCATTTCCACCTGGCGCCTCAGTTGGACCAGCGTTCGTGCTGGACGTGCAGACCGCGTGAGACGACGCTTCATCCAGTCCCAAACATGCTCAATGGGGGACAGATCCGAAGATCTTGCTGGCCAGGGTAGTTGACTTACACCTTCTAGAGCACGTTGGGTGGCACGGGATACATGCGGACGTGCATTGTCCTCTTGGAACAGCAAGTTCCCTTGCCGGTCTAGGAATGGTAGAACGATGGGTTCGATGACGGTTTGGATGTACGTGCACTATTCAGTGTCCCCTCGACGATCACCAGTGGTGTACGGCCAGTGTAGGAGATCGCTCCCCACACCATGACGCCGGGTGTTGGCCCTGTGTGCCTCGGTCGTATGCAGTCCTGATTGTGGCACTCACCTGCACGGCGCCAAACACGCATACGACCATCATTGGCACCAAGGCGGAAGCGACTCTCATCGCTGAAGACGACACGTCTCCATTCGTCCCTCCATTCACGCCTGTCGCGACACCACTGGAGGCGGGCTGCACGATGTTGGGGCGTGAGCGGAAGACGGCCTAACGGTGTGCGGGACCGTAGCCCAGCTTCATGGAGACAGTTGCGAATTGTCCTCGCCGATACCCCAGGAGCAACAGTGTCCCTAATTTGCTGGGAAGTGGCGGTGTGGTCCCCTACGGCACTGTGTAGGATCCTACGGTCTTGGCGTGCATCCGTGCGTCGCTGCGGTCCGGTCCCAGGTCGACGGGCACGTGCACCTTCCGCCGACCACTGGCGACAACATCGATGTACTGTGGAGACCTCACGCCCCACGTGTTGAGCAATTCGGCGGTACGTCCACCCGGCCTCCCGCATGCCCACTACACGCCCTCGCTCAAAGTCCGTCAACTGCACATATGGTTCACGTCCACGCTGTCGCGGCATGCTACCAGTGTTAAAGACTGCGATGGAGCTCCGTATGCCACGGCAAACTGGCTGACACTGACGGCGGCGGTGCACAAATGCTGCGCAGCTAGCGCCATTCGACGGCCAACACCGCGGTTCCTGGTGTGTCCGCTGTGCCGTGCGTGTGATCATTGCTTGTACAGCCCTCTCGCAGTGTCCGGAGCAAGTATGGTGGGTCTGACACACCGGTGTCAATGTGTTCTTTTTTCCATTTCCAGGAGTGTATTTTGTTTAATCTAGTTGAATCTGATACAAGATAATTTATGACAATTTTACATATTTGGTTGAAAAAATAGTTCAATTTTCATTATGATGTATGTGTACACTTTATTTTGGACAATAAGCAGAAATATGATCTCATTTCTTACATAAATTGCTTGTTGATCCAATTGATTGTAAAGTGAAACTGTTACATAGATCTGTCAGAAAAGGTTTTGTTCAACTTTTAATTGCACAAATCCTTTTGGGGGTTGATGGGACGTAACAGTCCATTGAAACTGATTTAAAAAACATTTTTCGACAATAAACAAATTTCTGATGTAAATACTGTAGGGGTGTAGGTAAACATGTACTTGTGGAATGGATACAAGGAAGCCAGTTACTACATTATAATTGTATTGAAGGGTATAGGTCCTGTAATTGGTAGGAATATTCCCCAAAGCATGAATCTTCTGTAGTCAATAAAAATAATCAAAGTATTGTTAACCCTAAATACCTAAGTGTTTGTACACGCTTAAGTTATTACACACACTAAAATTCAGTCATACGTTTAATATATTAGAGTCAATATAATTAATGAAATGTTGTACTAATTCTGAGGGATGCGTTTTCTTTGTTATTTTACTGAAAAACTATTTACACAAATACAGTGGATTGTTAAAGAACATATATACAGTGGCAGCCATGTTGGCATAATAGCACAGTACATTGTGCGATTTTGGATGGAAAGCATGTAGCTTGTTAAGCAAGATTCATTTTCAGTATTGTAAGTATGTTAGAAATTATTTGAGTTTTTGTAAAGAAGGTTGAATTTTTCAAAAATTACAATAAACAATGTTCTGAAACTTAATACTTGATTAAATATTCATTTGATTTAACAGTCTGTTTACAGTTGTTGTCTATGGATCCATGACTATGGCTGCAACAGATAATATGGATGAGTACAAACCCCAATTTTAATTTTAACTAGAAACAAGAAACGTTTCATACTTCATGGCTTTCTCACTGCTTTTTGTTACTTTTTCTACAAGACTTAATACTTTTGCTTAAAGACTGGGAAGCAACACTACACAAGAAATTTCACAGTGATTTACAGAGTATAGATCTAGATGTAAATGAGAATGCTTTGCAGCCTAAGTGACTAGAGGATGTAAATGAGAATGCTTTGCAGTCTAAGTGACTAGAGGATTCTTCTTTGAAAATGCTAAAAGTGTAACAATAGTTATTATCATATACTACAAACAATACATTTTAGCAGAAATCAATCTTTTGAAGTCATCCCCTCACTCTAAGGAAACCTTCCGATGCTCCCATTAAATGCGAGAAAGTGTGAAAAACTGATGCAAACAAAAGTAACATATAATATGAGGAGTAAATGTACAATGCATTTAAATCGATCATTTCACACAAGGATTTGTAAGGAGTTACAAACAGAAGTGAGTCCACAAAGTATCATGCAATGAAGCCAGCTTATGTTTTACGTGAAACAAAAACAGATATGGAATCATTTATCCCACCCAATACTGTATCTTGGACATGAGCAAAAATTAGTTAATACTAGAAACATATTTAGAATGCAATTCTATACAAGAAGATCATAATCATAAACTGAAAGTGATGAAACAAGATTTTGTTTCATCTCATGTCAGATAAGTTCTAGGTTCTGACAAGAGCTGAAGCGCAATTATTTGTGCTGGATAATGGCCACATGGTCGAGACGCAATATTAGGTTTTACAAGTGTGTGTGTGTGTGTGTGTGTGTGTGTGTGTGTGTGTGTGTGTGTGTGCGCGCGCGCGCGTGTGTGCGTGCATGCGTGTCGTCATGTTCATGGTAGAGGAGATGACAGAAAGGTGACGGTGACACCTAGTCTCCATCTGACTGAGAGGTCACCATCAACAGTGTCAAATGCTCTAACTGCATGACATACTGTTTTGGTATTGAGTCCAAGGCATTGGCACAAAGACCGTTGGTCAAGGTCTTTACGCCTCCTGTTCCATCTGCTGTAAAGGCATAGGGAAAATTGTCAACAGCACATAGTGTACCCAGATGGTCACTCATTCAAGTACTGGCCACACCCATAGGTGCTCAACTTTGGTGACCTGATAGGAGACGGTGTATCCCCCTTGGGATTTTCAAAATTTTATGTGACTGTACCCCAGCTACAATAAGTTAATCTTAGTTATTGATTAAAATTTGTCGAATGTATTACTTTGTAAGGTCACAAAAACGTTTCAAAGTACCCACTTGACTGCAGGGACCACCCATAATGTATAAATGAAAAATATTATCATCTAATACTCGTATTTTGCAAGGCAAGACTACAGATGGGGTTGTTAGACCCATCGGGAGCCTCGTCGGGTGGTAGATTGAGGAATATTCACTAGATATAGTGTACTCTAATGTTACCTCTGGTATTCGCTGCTTGAGAGTACTTAATCAAGGTATCAATTCCATGAAAGTTATCTGCCAGTCATATGTCCATAATTACCTTTACCTTTAAATTATAAATCTGGAACGCATCATGTTAATGAAGTAGTACTTTATTCTTAATTTGGGGTGTGTGCACGCTTCGAATTTGAATAGATCTTAATGATGGTTCTAAGCACTATGGGACTTAACATCGGTGGTCATCAGTTCTCTACACTTAGAACTACGTAAACCTAACTAACCAAAGGACATCACACACATCCATGCCTGAGGCAGGATTCGAACCTGTGACTGTAACAGCGGCGCGGTTCCGGACTGAACCACTCGGCCACAGCGGCCGGCCAGATCTTAATGAGTTTACAAGCTTTTAAGCGAATCGTAATTGCAATATACAGGGTGTTACGAAAAGGTACGGCCAAACTTTCAGGAAACATTCCTCACACACAAAGAAAGAAAATATGTTATGTGGACATGTGTATGGAAACGCTTACTTTCCATGCTAGAGCTCATTTTATTACTTCTCTTCAAATCACATTAATCATGGAATGGAAACACACAGCAACAGAATGTACCAGCGTGACTTCAAACACTTTGTTACAGTAAATGTTCAAAAGTCCTCCGTTAGCGAGGATACATGCATCCACCTTCCGTTGCATGGAATCCCTAATGGGCTGATGCAGCCCTGTAGTATGGCGTATTGTATCACAGCCGTCCACAATACGAGCACGAAGAGTCTCTACATTTGGTACCGGGGTTGCGCAGACAAGAGCTTTCAAATGCCCCCATAAATGAAAGTCAAGAGGGTTGAGGTCAGGAGAGCGTGGAGGCCATGGAATTGGTCCGCCTCTACCAATCCATCGGTCACTGAATCTGTTGTTGAGAAGCTTACGAACATTTCGACTGAAATGTGCAGGAGCTGCATTGTGCATGAACCACATGTTGTGTCGTACTTGTAAAGGCACATGTTCTAGCAGCACAGGTAGAGTATCCCATATGAAATCATGATAATGTGCTCCATTGAGCATAGGTGGAAGACCATGGGGCCCAATGAAGACATCACCAACAATGCCTGCCCAAACGTTCACAGGAAATTTGTGTTGATGACGTGATTGCATAATTGCGTGCGGATTCTCGTCAGCCCACACATGTTAATTGTGAAAATTTACAATTTGATCACATTGGAATGAAACCTCGTCCGTAAAGAGAACATTTGCACTGAAATGAGGATTGACACATTGTTGGAAGAAACCATTCGCAGAAGTGTACCCGTGGAGGCCAATCAGCTGCTGATAGTGCCTGCATACGCTGTACATGGTACGGAAACAACTGGTTCTCCCGTAGCACTCTCCATACAGTGACGTGGCCAACGTTACCTTGTAAAGCAGCAACTTCTCTTCGTCAACTGCACCAAGAATTGCCTCGTCCATTGCAGGTGTCCTCGTTGTTCTAGGTCTTCCCCAGTTGCGAGTCATAGGCTGGAATGTTCCGTGCTCCCTAAGACGCTGATCAATTGCTTCGAACGTCTTCCTGTCGGGACACCTTCATTCTGGAAATCTGTCTCGATACAAATGTACCGCGCCACGGCTATTGCCCTGTGCTAATCCATACATCAAATGGGCATCTGCCAACTCCGCATTTGTAAACATTGCACTGACTGCAAAACCACGTTCGTGATGAACACTAACCTTTTGATGCTGCCTACTGATGTGCTTGATGCTAGTACTGTAGAGCAATGAGTCGCAAGTCAACACAAGCACCGAAGTCAACATTACCTTCCTTCAATTGGGCCAACTGGCGGGGACGAAACTAAAATGAGCTCTAACATGGAAATTCAGCGTTTCTGGACACTTGTCCACATAACATCTTTTCTTTATTTGTGTGTGAGGAATGTTTCCTGAAAGTTTGGCTGTACCTTTTTGTAACACCCTGTATGTGCAAAAGAATCTAGAAAAAGTGGACACTCTTTGATAGTCAATATTAATGGAACAAAATGACATACCGATACAATCGTTGCTCGGGGGTAGGTTATTTTATGTGTTGAAAATGACCCCCATTACCAACCAAACGTCGATGCCGCTGAACTGTTGCCCGAACTACGACTGTCAGTGTTGCTGGTGTGATACTCGCATGGGACTGCTCGATGGTTTATCGTGGCTCGTTCAGTGTAGCTGGCTTCTGTTGATAAACTCCACTTTTAAGTTCCCCCTTAGGTAGAAGTCAAAAGGTGTAAGCTCTGGAGCCCACGGTGCAGCCTCAACTGCTCTTTTTCGACCTATCCATCGCCCAGATAGATTTTCATCCAAGTAGGCTGTAACATCTTTGTGGTACTAAGGCGGAGCGTCATCTTATTGTAGGTAAAATCTTTCATTTCCAAACACCTCTCAGATGGTAGGTAAAATCGATGTTTACAGCATATAAAGATACACCTCACCAGTTATGGTACCTTCGAAGAAGAATGGACCAATCAAACAGTGCGATGACAGATTGCACTAGACATTAACACCTAGTAAATTAACATGTTTGTTCACGTGAATGTGAGGATATTCAGGAGCCCAGCACACGCAGTTGTATCTGTTTACAGTATCATTCGGTTTGAAGCACGCCTTGTCAGACCAGACGATGATCTCTGCAAAATGTTCATCCTTGCAAAGCATGCCTTCAAACCACTCGCAGTACTCTTGTCCTTCGATCCTGGTCATCCTTGTTCATAGCGTACAGCGATCTTGGAATGTACACTTTCCACACAGCAGCTTTCAGAATTCGTTGTACCCTTCATCAGCTTACCCTGCTTTCACGTGCACCGTGCTTTACAGATTTTTGAGGTGACCTTGTAAAATGTTGCAACACAGCAGCGCTGGAAGCTGGACTTTATGTTTTTGGTCGGCCAGACCTTTCGCTATGCACATCCTGAACAGTAATGTCGGCTTCAAATTTATCTCGAATACGATAAATTGTTGTACGTGTTGGTGGCTAAGCCCCGTACATGTAACGCCATTGGCGTTGTACTCCATGTTTTCGTACTTCCAGTACTATGTAAGTAGGGCCTTGCATTGCTCCTTACTTCACTCATTGCTGCACTGTCATCTGTTGGAAACAATGAGCCAGGGTCTGTTGAGAAAACAATGGACTACGCTACCGCGCAAAATCGCAATGATATTTTTTCCAAAGATATTACCTATCAAAGAGTGTGCATTTTCTGGACCCCTTGTACACCAATTTTTCCAGGCTAAAAGATATTCTTACTTATTTTCTAACAATGAGCAAAGATTTCCCCCTATCAAATGTAACAAAATTACCCCTCTCTTTTACAATTGCCGATGGGAGTTGCAGAATTAGAGTTCTTTACATCCGAAAGAAAATAAAGCAGCCGACCACATACAATAGTGCTTATGCGGGAAGAAATCCCCTCGGCTCAGGGTTGGAGAAGGGTGAGGGGAAAGATGACATTGCCGCCGCGCGGTACAGGGACTTTAGAGGAGAAATCTTTGCTACGATACTACCAACTTGCGCTGCATACCGATTAGGAGCTATGGTGTATGTTACACGTGGAAATTTAGTTATCAAGACGGTTGCCTTCAAAGGCAGTGTTTATATCTAGCAAAGACTGTGGGATCATATTTAGGCTGTCGTTATACTACCATCAGATTGCTGAATTTGGCACAAATAGGAAACAGAAGACAGTCGAAACTAAATATCACGAATATGACGATGCAGATGGAAGCAAATTCGGGTGCAAGAGGACTTCTTTCTGCGTGAGTACTATCCGTGAAAGACAAAAATATACACTCTGGAAGCTCTGGATTGTACATTAGCATTAATATTCGTTGTGTTTTATCTCCTACATATTCAGTTCAATTATTTGATCGTCAAACAACAGCATTTTATTCCTACACTTTTTATCTAGAAGGATGTATTATAAATGAATGTAGTCTAATGTTTATGATTATCTCCTACACGCCAAACTCTCATTATTTAGGAATTGTGCGTAATTTGAACTGAGAGCAATTACACCACTGCTGCGTCATTCGAAACAATCGATAGCAGAGCATATAAACTATTCGCAGCATAGCCAACTAAATAGACAACTGTAAAAGAGACTGGTAGTACATATGTCTGTCAATTTGATATATGCTTATGGTGAGTAATCACCAACTTTTTATTTTCAGCATTGGATTAAAATGAGTAACTATGAAACAGATTTTGACACAAGAACTCTGCTCAAGCACTTCCCTTACCCAAAAAAGAAACTGCAACGTATGTGCTGTTTTCAAGATGCCTGCTCAAAAAGTTATTCATTTATCGTACCAGTCCCTGTAATATACAGAGAGCACACTGGACATTGCGGTCAAACGATCTATTGGCAAAAATGACATACAAAAGCACAAAAGTAGTACTAATCATACAAAAAAAGAAAGAAGTGCAAATATGACGAAATCTTCAAAGGGTTTTTGAACACTGATCAAATAAGCACTTAAGAAGAAAAACTTAGAGCTACTGAAGTGACAAACCTACCATTGTTTTAAGCAAACTCTGTCATATAATTCTCAGAAGCGTAAATCTAAGCTTGATCGTGTTTTGTATAGTGATTCAATATTTTCAGAAAAAGTTAAACTTGGAATAATGAAGGCAGAACATTTGCTCATAAAGAAACGATAGAAGTTCTTCAAAGTGTCACATTTTTAGCGTTGCTGCAAACGCTTCTATTGCTATTGCTGGTAAGATTTTATAACCAAAAGTCAAATCTGAAAACACGCTTGACTTTTACAAAGACACAGATGAAACTGCATTAGCCATTTATACAAATTTGGTAGCACATCCCAAGGAACGCGGTATTGCATCAAACTTTTTATCAGTTTTTATGCAGACAACGTGAATGTTAATTTCGGATGCCATAATTCCGTTTTTCAGATGCTGTATAACGGAAACAACCATATTATTCCTGTGGGATGTCCAGCACATATTTTACACAACAGTGTAAAAATTTCTTTGAGGTTAAGTAAATTTGATTGGGAGAACCTTACTCTTAAGCTCTATAGTCATTTTTCATACTAGGCAAAAAGAGAACAAGTTTTAACAGGTTTTTAGAAAATGCATGAATCTGAATTTGCTACAGTCGCACCGTATGTAAAAACACGATGGGTATCACTACTTCCTGCTGTAAAGTATGCATTGAAATCTTACGGAATATTTAAGAAATGCTTCATATCTCTCTGGGAAAAGACGAGTGTTCTTTTGTTCTCTGGAACATCTTTGACAGTGAACAAACGTAGTTTTACGATGCTTTCTTCTAAAATGCACTGAAACTTCTACAAGATGCTGTACAATGTCTTGAAAATGAAACACTCCTGTGTTAAGAAGCCTCGGAGTCACTAACATCTAAGGCAAAGGACTGACGAATTTTTGGGTTCCACTCGCAGCAGTTTAATAAAAATTTTACTTATTGAAACTGCCTCAGTAATAAAAACAGCTTGCCATTCATAGTATAAAAATGTTTTAAAGTATATAGAAACAAGGTACTAGCTTAATGACAACAAATGAAAATTCTTTAAGCCTCTATCTCTACATGGTGACACTTCAGGTTAGGTATCAATTGTTAATATTATTGTAAAACTTACGATTGATCCTGATTTTAAAATGGAAGATCTTTATGAGGAAGTTTCTAATGTCAAAGAAGTCCTGAATGCAATAGTACAAAACAAAAACTCAACGACACTGCAAAAATAGCACGCTATACTTGAAGGCCATGTAACGATCTTTACATTTATTGCAATACTTTAATGATTGTCTAAACTGGTAAAGTGTACAAAACTGGAGTTATTGTGTAGCGTGTTGTAACTGCAAGTGGTGTGCTTGCTCTGTGTTATTGTTGGCAATACTTTATATGAACTGATTGAGCAATACAACTTCCAATACCGATAAAGAAATACAGTCACTGCAAAATACATTCAGCCCCTCAGGTTCTGTATCCTCTGGCCCTGTTCAAAGCTGATAACTTTGGTCGCTGTGGATACAACCAATAAATGAAATTGTCTTACCTCTAAACCAGCAACGATGGATAGTGTTGTATTCTGCTCTCTCATGAAGAAGAAAAAAATTACTAGCTACAGGCTCAGCGGTGTGCAATGCTGGTCGTCATACTTTGAATTCATAGTTTTTTCAACCTTTGGTAGTGTCTCATGGTTCATAGGCACTAGACGATGATCGAGTCCTATCAAAGTCCGTGCAGTTCAAAAGACACAAAAGCACTGGGCGAGTTTACTCGTTCGTTCGGAATGAGAGACCGAAGTTGTCTGCCAGCTTTCGGTCTGTCAGCGACGACAGAATCGAGTCGCACTTCCTGCAAATTTTACTGGAACGATTTTAATGAAACCATTCGATAAAAAATTTCATATTTGGGTTAATTATAGCTTTGTATGTCAGCTTCATGATGACGTGTACATCGATCGTTGATGGGCAGAGTTATTAAGATATTTGCACTGAAGTGATATAATGCAGGAAGTTCTGTGTCCCTATGATATTGCTTTTGGTGCATATTACGTAATATGTTGCTCCATATGAAATTTAGCTGTTGTTGTTGTTGTAGTCTTCAGTCCTGAGACTGGTTTGATGCAGCTCTCCATGCTACTGTGTCCTGTGCAAGCTCCTTCATCTCCCAGTACCTACTGCAACCTACATCCTTCTGAATCTGTTTAGTGTATTCATCTCTTGGTCTCCCTCTACAATTTTTACCCTTCACTCTGCCCTCCAATACTAAATTGGTGATCCCTTGATGCCTCAGAATATGCCCTATCAACCGATCCCTTCTTCTAGTCAAGTTGTGCCACAAATTTCTCTTCTCTCCAATTCTATTCAATACCTGCCCATTAGTTATGTGATATACTCATCAAATCTTCAGCCTTCTTCTGTAGAACCACATTTCGAAAGCTTCTATTCTCTTCTTGTTCAAACTATTTATCGTCCATGTTTCACTTCCATACATGGCTACACTCCATACAAATACTTTCAGAAACGACTTCCTGACACTTAAATCTATACTCGATGTTAACAAATTTCTCTCCTTCAGAAACGCTTTCCTTGCCATTGCCAGTCTATATTTTATATCCTCTCTACTTCGACCATCATCAGTTATTTTGCTCCCCAAATAGGAAAACTCATTTACTACTTTAAGTGTCTCATTTCCTAATCTAATTCCCTCAGAATTGCCCGATTTAATTCGACTACATTCCATTCTCGTTTTGCTTCTGTTGATGTTCATCTTATACCCTCTTCTCAAGACACTGTCCATTCCGTTCAACTGCTCTTCCAAGTCCTCTGCTGTCTCTGACAGAATTACAATGTCATCGGCGAACCTCAAAGTTTTTACTTCTTCTCCATGAATTTTGATACCTACTCCGAATTTTTCTTTTGTTTCCTTCACTGCTTGCTCAATACACAGATTGAATAACATCGGGGAGAGGCTACAACCCTGTCTCACTCCCTTCCCAACCACTGCTTCCCTTTGATGTCCCTCGACTCTTATAACTGCCATCTGGTTTCTGTACAAATTGTAAATAGACTTCCGCTCCCTGTATTTTACCCCTACCACCTTTAGAATTTGAAAGAGAGTATTCCACTCAACATTGTCAAAAGCTTTCTCTATGTCTACAAATGCTAGAAATGTAGGTTTGCCTTTCCTTAATCTATTTTCTAAGATAAGCCGTAGGGTCAGTATTGCCTCACGTGTTCCAACATTTCTACGGAATCCAAACTGATCTTCCCCGAGGTCAGCTTCTACCAGTTTTTCCATTCGTCTGTAAAGAATTCGGGTTAGTATTTTGTCTAAAAATGTATACAGGCTGTTCATCTCCAGAATTGTTAGGCGCGCTTTCTCTGGTGTTTCGGCAAATATCTGCCATTTGGTTTGTGAAAACTATAGCTGGGGGTCAGCTCAATGCTGCTCATGACGTCTTTTATGGGCAGCCCAGCGTCGTTTTGTTTCCCGTTACAAACAAACTGATTTCTATAGATGAATTTTGTGTGCCCATTTGATAGAGCTGCCCTAAATTAGCCTAGTGTGATATTAGTTTTATTGATTCTTATTAAAAGGATACTTGTTAACACGAAGAATCACCAGTACTGTAGGCAGCGGCTGAGCAGTGCTGCTGCATAATGGTAAGCAGTCAGTGTGGGCGAGGGCGTCATGCGAATCACTGCCTGAGATACTGGTGATTCTTCGTGTTAAGAAGCATCGTTTTTTATATGTATCAATAAAACTAATATCGCACTAGACTAATTTAGGAACGCTCTATGGAATGGTCACACAAAATTCATCTATAGAAATCAGTTTGTTTGTAACGGGAAACAAAACGACGCTGGGCGTCGCATAAGAGACATGATAAACAGTGTTTGTTTGATCTGACTCCACCTACACACTTCACAAACAAAATTGCAAATATCTGCGGAAACAAGAGAGAAAATTCATTTGGCATGCAGTTTAAATTACATCAAACACAGTGGATTTATACACACACACAGTGAATTTATACACTCACAGTTTTTCCCCACCTGTGACGTCAAGTAAACGAGATTTAAAAGTTATATCCTTGCAGTTCAAATCACACAGTCTTGACAAAGACTTTACGAATCAGTGTGCATGAATCTCTTTCACCATTCCATTCCAGATACACAGTTTTTCAATAAATTAACATCCAAAGATACTTCTGTATAACAGAAGATTAGGTTCTCAGCTGGTTTTCAGTTTCTTAAATTGAAGTAGTTTGGAGGTCAGAAACCTAACTGTACAATAGAAAGATATACAAAAGCAGACTACAACAGCCAGCGCAGAGGCAATGACATCTAGAAGCAGGTGCTGGTACCAAGTCAGGTCTCTTGCGGCACTGCGCAGATGGGGAGCCCCGTTATGTCGAAGTACATACTCGATCCACCACATGGCTTTAGGAAGGCTCTCTTCCTTATGCTCACGGTAGACGGCTGAGAACTGCTTCATGTTTTCGCTGAACCTGTTGAAAGAAGGAAGGTTGACAATGAATTTTTGCAATGCCTAAAAGTGATAACATATCATACTTGAGTGTCTATATGAATCAACAAAACCGACTTTCAATAATGCAGAAGGAGAAATATTAATAAATACAGCAAGAGGAAAATACAAAAGCGAAGAGGGGCGGGATAATGTTGGATGCAGTAGGGATTTACGATTGGAACAGAGAAAGAAACGGCTCATGTTATGATAAAGAACTCATATCACGACCAATGAATGAGTAATGGAAGATGTAAACTCTAAGAAGGCGTAATTAGTTTTTACGGTGAGTTCCTCTCAACAGTGCAGCGATGGAAACATTTTCCCAGAAACTGAAGAGATGTTATTTTTTTAAAAGCAGTAAGAATAATAAAGTATAAAAATGTATGTCCATTTTATTTAACTACTTACAATAATGTATGTGATTCTCTGTGCTCTTAATATTTAAGGAGCAGTTCCAGATGCGACGGTCCGAAGTATGAGACTTTAGAGACTTTTTGCTTTCCGTTTCTACGCAATACTTCTAGTATCAAGAGTACTGAACAATATAAATTCCTGTGAAACTAAGATGACATCAAACATAAGCTGTGTAAGCTGGTTCGTAAATCTGGTACAATAAACCAATTTTGTGTCTACACTGAAGACTGGTTAGAGATCGCACAAAGAGAACTATCTTGATGTTACTGGAGTCTACACGTGTGACGCTCCATGTCCCTGAAGGAAAATCAGTGTCATGAGTGACATGGCAACCGTAGCGCTAGAAGGGGTACTACACTGTCATCGTATTTTTCGTCAAAGTTCAAGATGGCTGACAACAACAACTTGTTATTAACCGCAGCAGTTGCATGTGCCACAATTGCACTGTGTGCACATGCGGAAGAGAAGCGGGGGAAAAAAAGGAAACATACCCGGGTGAAGCCGTGGGTCTTACGACGACACGGTAAAAGCATTCAACAAAACTTGTTACGTGAGCTTGTAGTGAAGGACGTCAAGTCGTACATCAATTACTTAAGAATGGATGAGCATTCATTTCTGCATGTGCTCAATGACGTGTATCCTCATATCACAAAGCACAATATTCACTTAAGAACCGATACATCTGCAGAAGACAGGCTCACTGTAACACTCCGATTCCTTGCTACAGGAGAGGGTTGGGTTGGGTTAGGTCAGGTCTCCAATCTTCGTAATCTATTTTTGTATTCAGCGTGCCTCACGTTGTAAAGCGCCTCATCAGCTTCATACATCTCTACTAATTTTGTAGTTGTCGGCGCACACCAATTGTGTTTACCTGCAATTTTTATAAAAACACTACAGGCGACAGAATGCAAGCGATGCTAGCGCTCCATGTGGTAACATGTCACACTGCAGTGAACACAAGACAAGCGACTTCTTTGATCAAATCTGCAGTGAGGCCCTAAATTTGATCAAATATTGGACGACATTTGACAAAGTTCTCTATTACACCATCACATATCTTTGACAAAGATATTGGACAAAGATATTTGACAAAGAAATTTGATAGTGTAATACCGGCCTATGTGATAGGCTGTTATCATATGACAAAATGATGTCCTGTTTATAAACGACTAGAATTAGGGAACGAAGGTCTAAAAAAATAAAGACGACCTGACAAGGGTTCGAACCATAGCTGGACGGTGCATGTGGGTTCGATGTCCCAGCAGCCTACTCAGTGAGCTATGACAGCTGGTACGGCCGTGGGGGGGGGGGGGGGGGTGATGCACGTTCCTCCGTATACTCCGATGCGCTGCACGATGTGTGAGTGCTGACAGCTCCCCGTTTTCATACAGATCTGATTTTGCTAGATAAACCTTTGTCTTAAATCTGGATGAGGAATCACATTCCGACCTCCAAGGGCAGCACTTTTTCCTCACCCTATCTACATACCTTAAGACTAATTAAGGTTTAATAGTGTTCAGAGAACGTAATTTCTAAACAAAAATTACACCTAAGTCACAGTCATATGGTGTATAGAGCCACATTCTCCGAACCCAAGCATCTGTTACACAGTTCACTGGAGCTTAAGAATCTGCTAAAACTACTCCTAATTTATTCACATATTGTACATTACCTTTTATCCTCAGTAAGCCTTCGAATGGCGTCCGAAATCGAGTCTCTCGCGACGTCCCAGAATTTGAGCTCAATGCCGATGCCGGCGTCGACCATTTTCGCCACGTTGTGGTGCTGGTCACCGAAGAAAGGAATCCCCAGTAGAGGGACTCCGTAATAGGCGGCCTCATTAAAGCTCTGCAGACCGCCCTGAGTGATGAACACGCGCACATTGGGATGTGCTGTAAGCCAGAAAACAGAGGTCACTGAAATTGCACAAGCAGCGGGATTTTCGCAATTTGCTCGAATAATTCTATATTCACACATATGTAAATAATACTGTGTACACAGCAGGCCAGTATCATTCCTGCAGTTCGTTGCCATTTGCTATTCCTTTAGTGAAAGGTTCAATGGAAGAACTGCAATCAGCAGCCATTTGTTTTTTGTTGTTGTGGTCTTCAGTCCAGAGACTGGTTTGATGCAGCTCTCCATGTTACTCTATCCTGTGCAAGCTTCTTCATCTCCCAGTACCTACTGCAACCTACATCCTTCTGAATCTGTTTAGTGTATTCATCTCTTGGTCTCCCTCTACGATTTTTACCCTTCACGTTGCCCTCCAATACTAAATTGGTGATCACTTGATGCCTCAGAATATGTCCTACCAAGTGATCCCTTCTTCTAGCCAAGTTGTGCCACAAATTTCTCTTCTCCCCAATTCTGTTCATTACCTCCTCATTAGTTATGTGATCTACCCATCTAATCTTCAGCATTCTTCTGTAGCACCACATTTCAAAAGCTTCTATTCTCTTCTTGTCCAAACTATTTATCGTCCATGTTTCACTTCCATACATGGCTACACTCCATACAAATACTTTCAGAAACAACTTCTTGGCACTTAAATCTATACTCAATGTTAACAAATTTCTCTTCTTCAGAATAGCTTTCCTTGCCATTGCCAGTCTACATTATATATCCTCTCTACTTCGCCCATCAGTTATTTTGCTCCCCAAATAGGAAAACTCATTTACTACTTTAAGCGTCTCATTTCCTAATCTAATTACCGCAGCATCACACGGTTTCATTCGACTACATCCCATTAGCCTCATTTTGCTTCTGTTGATGTTCATCTTATATCCTCCTTTCAAGACACTGTCCATTCCGTTCAGCTGCTCTTCCAGGTCCTTTGCTGTCTCTGTCAGAATTACAATGTCATCGGCGAACCTGTTTTTATTTCTTTTCCACGGATTTTAATTCCTACTCGGAATTTTTCTTTTGTTTCCTTGACTGCTTGCTCAATATACAGATTGAATAGCATCGGGAAGAGGCTACAACCCTGTCTCACTCCCTTCCCAACCACTGCTTCCCTTTCATGTCCCTCGACTCTTATAACTGCCATCTGCTTTCTGTACAAATTGTAAATAGCCTTTCGCTCCCTGTATTTTACCCCTGCCACCTTTAGAATTTGAAAGAGTATTCAACACAACATTGTCAAAAGCTTTCTCTATGTCTACAAATGATAGAAATGTAGGTTTGCCTTTCCTTAATCTATTTTCTAAGATAAGTCGTAGGGTCAGTATTGCCTCACGTGTTCCAACATTTCTACGGAATCCAAACTGATCTTCCCCGAGGTCGGCTTCTACCAGTTTTTCCATTCGTCTGTAAAGAATTCGCGTTAGTATTTTGCAGCCGTGGCTTATTAAACTGATAGTTTGGTAATTTTCACATCTGTCAACACCTGCTTTAAGAACCTTCAACATCGCAGCGCGTCAGTAATTGTTGGATAATATATTTTAAAAACTAAAAACCCGCCTCGATTGCGAAAAAAGCACCTAGTGTTAAGTGTTAACTCAGATTTCGGCGTAGATAACTACACCTTCTTCATAACAACAATAAAACCCACAAGTGCCTAAGAAGACCTTTGTCAATGATTAAAAGAACACCATAGCTATACATTTATGAACGAAAAAGAAAGAAAAACACAAACAGTACATGTGTACAAAGTCAAAACCACTACTTAACTTAATGGTCTATGCTCCACCTCACACCGGCCTATGTTCGATGGACCATGACCCGCCATAAACTGCAGCTACAAACGGTCGCTCACTCAAGCCTGAACCGCTATGTATGCACATGCGTAAGACAAGGGCAGTTCCTTGAATGCGCATGCGCATACGCATACGAATACGAGAAAGTTTATCCATGGGTCGGGGCTAAATAGCCCATATACTCCCAACCGTGGATCAACGTATACCAAAAAATGAAATGGCAGAACAAGAGACGAGCTAAATAGGAGATGAAACCTAAAAATAACCGCACACGGTTGCTTATGCTAGTAAAGAAACTTATATATCAAGCTACCTATAACAACAGGAGGAACTCTTAAAAACTATACCTAAAGCCAGGGGGGTTAACACTTAACACTAGGTGCTTTTTTCGTAATCGAGGCGGGTTTTTAGTTTTTTAATATAAACACCTGCATTCTTTGGGATTGGAATAATTATATTCTTCTTGAAGTCTGAGGGTATTTCGCCTATTTCATACATCTTGCTCACTAGATGGTAGAGTTTTGTTAGGCCTGGCTCTCCCAAGGCTGTCATTAGTTCTAATGGGATGTTGTCTACTCCCGGGGCCTTGTTTCGACTTAGGTCTTTCAGTGCTCTGTCAAACTCTTCACGCAGTATCATATCTCCTATTTCATCGTCATCTACATTCTCTTCCATTCCTATAATACTGTCCTCAAGAACATCGCCCAAGTATCGACCCTCTATATACTTCCACCTTTCTGCTTTCCCTTCTTTGCCATTTGTATAACCGCTAATTTCTCCAGTGTTCGTAGATGCAAGGACGTATTTCTTGAATCTTCCTGGGAAAAGTAATCTCGTAATTTAGCTTCTTCTGTAGTATCTAAGACTGGAGTTGGTTGAGCGTTTTGTTTAATCCAACTTCGTAACGGCCTTGGCCTGACGAAGTGCTCAAGAATAGACGGGCTGAGAGCTTTGTGACTGTCGTCATGGATATATTTAACCGTTTAATAGAATTGTGTCAGGGAATTGAATTGGTGCGTAAGTTCATAGCGTTTCTTTGTTGTACGTTGGTACTCCGGTTGCTATGGGCTTATTTATCAATTGTCGTTAGCCTGGCTAGCTGGGTGTTACCGTGCTGGCCTCTCATGCAACCGGGCCCGGGTTCGATTCCTGGCCGAGTTGCAGATTTTCTCCCCTCGGGGACCGGGTGTTGTGTTGTTCTCATCATCATTTCGTCCTCATCACCGGCGCTCAAGTCGCCTAATGTGGCATTCTGAAATAAGACTTGCACTTGGCGACCGAACTTCCCCAGATGGGGCCTCCCGGCCAGCCATGCCATACGCCACTTCATTTTATCAGTTGTCATTACTTACTTCTCTTTCATTGTTGCTATTTGAGTTTACATGTCGTCATTGTGTCATTTGGGGATAATGAGTGGACCTGTGCACACTAGAAAATGGAGTGCCAAGCGAAGAAATCGGAAGAATTCCAATGTACTCTTCTGTTTGAGTTCAGTGGAAGAGTGGCAGCAGCGGATGCAGCCAGAAACGTTTGTGCCGTGTATGGGGATAATGCCACTGGACAGAGCACGACAAGAAAACGGTTTTATCGTTTTAAGGAGGACCGTTTTGACATTGACGACTCTCCACGTTCAGGAAGACCTTGGGGTTTGATGAAGATCATTTAAACGTATTAATCCACAATGATCCAAATCAGTGTACTCGATGACTGGCGCACGTGATGAACTGTGATCATTCCATCATCGTCCAAGATTACAGCCGGCCGCGGTGGTCTAGCGGTTCTAGGCGCTCAGTCCGGAACCACGCGACTGCTACGGTCGCAGGTTCGAATCTTGCCTCGGGCATGGATGTGTGTGATGTCCTTAGGTCAGTTAGGTTTAAGTAGTTCCAAGTTCTAGGGGACTGATGACCACAGATGTTAAGTCCCATAGTGCTCAGAGCCATTTGAACCAAGATTACATGCAATGAGGAAGCTTCAAAAGTCGGGTGTTTGGGTACCGCATGCTTTAAGCCAAAATCACAAAAATCAGTGGGTGGCCGTATTTGCGTTTCTGCTTGCTCATCATCAGTTGGCTCGTGAATGCCGACCATTCCTATCATGTATTGTTACTGGTGACGAAAAATGGTGCCTTTGTGCTAACGTAAGGAAAAGAAAGGCATGGTTCAGACCTACGCGCATCCACAAAAGATATTGTTATGCGTCTGGTGGAACAGCGACGGCGTGCTGTGCTATGAATTGCTTTCCCGAGGTGTAACCGTCAGTGCAGATATTTATTGCCAACAACTGAGATGTCTTGCAGACACAGTCCAAGAACAACGACCAAGAAGACTGCGTGAAGTGATGCTACTCGCCGATGACACCTATCCGCGTTCTGCTGGACTGACAAACACTGTACAGGAGTTCGGTCGCGAAGTCATTCCACACACATCTTATTCACCTGATCTTGCGACTTCAGATTTACTCCCTTTCCGCTTGCTAACAACCTTCAAGGAATGTCCTTTCCGGACGAAAACGCGCTCCGAACATGGGTCGACAAATTCTTCGCCTAAAAACCAAGTGATTTCTACAGTCGCGGAATCGAAAAGCTACCCCAGCGTTGGCAGATTGTTGTAAATAGTCAAGGAGAATGTATTATTGATTACTGAGACCTATAATATGTGCCTCTATTGTGTTTTTTAAACTTAGGGGGAAACGGTACGAATTTATGGATCAACCCAATATATCGAAGTACACATTTCACCCATTATTCGCTACTTCACTCTTTACGAATCCTGTTACTGTTCTTTTTTGGTCGTTAGCCTTAAGGTTGGTCTGGCTGAATTTCCATTCCTGTCGAATGCCAGATATCCTCTATGCATCCCACATCCTGCCACCATCTGACTTATCTTCTCGTATCTAGGCCTGCCACCTGCAACTCTGTCCTTTCTCCGTTCCTTCAACTACAATTTATGGCAACGACTGAGGTCGTAATTTTTGTCGACTAATTCTGTCTCTTCATATTATCATGTTCTTTGTTAACATTTTCTTCCAGTTAACTCGTTGCAGTACGTCCGCGTTTCTTACTCGGTCAATCATTCTAATTTTTAACAGTCTCCTCTAAGGCCAAATATCAGAACACGCTCTAATCGTTACATTTCTGTCTGGCTCATTGCTGAAGTTTCGCACCTCTATAGAGTAGTGGTCCAGACATAGCTCTGGATGTGTATTCTTTGCTCTTTATAGTTGTGGATGTTAGCAGTTATTAATTTTTATTGAAAACCGTTCTGTTTTGCACAATTCTCGCTACTATACCAGTCTAGCATTTTCCTTCTTTTTCTGTTATGCTTCTTAGATAGCAACATTCAACCATATTTTCAAGTGTCTCTTGTCCAAGTTTAACTTTTACCCGTCCAGCATGTCTATCAGAGTCACACATGTTTCCTCAATTCTCGTTTAATGTCTGTACATTTTCCGTACGTCACCTAGCACTCGCTCCGCTTCATTACGCAGCTGACTCAATTCGTGTTCATTTTCATCATCCTATATGGAAGCAGCCAGGAAAGAAGTAAAGGACGATCTCGAAGTAAGTATCAGTAGGGTGAAAGAGCGACCCTGCTCTGCTTTTCTAACCGTCATAGTTCCAACCGCTTGGGACATTACTTTAATGCTAACTACTGCAGTCTACTTAGCACAAAGAGAATGTCTTACCCTTTTATCATCGTAGTTGATACCAAACTGCCTAAAAAAGGAAAATATTTTACCCCATTCCAAATAACCAAAACCTTCTAATCTTCCTTGTTTTTTTCTAAATATGTCCTCTATCACTAATCGCAGGGCTAGAATTGCTTCTCGAACACACCTGCTTTCCCTAAAACCATACTATTATTACAGTGTGTTTAGCACAGCTTAATACCAACCTTTGGCCTTTATTTCGTAATTAAGAATAAAAGATTTCTTAGTTGTGATTGAGTAGTATTCGTACTTTCACATCATTATTCATATTCGTTCAGAAGTTTTTATGAACGCCATAGAATCCTTTCATTTGACTGAACTATTAGATTGAGAAGGGAAATTGCCTGTAATTAACTTTGTGAATATTTTACAAAATAGAGTTCCACTGTGGAAGAGTTAGAAGCTGTCTCGAACGAATAACCTGACGCCAAAGAAAACGAAAGGTAACAGAGGCACATAGGAGAACGCGAAGAGGTCGCTGGTAAAGAGGACGTCTGTTATTGGTTGATGTGACGAGAAGACTTCTCCAAAGATCGGACTAACAGTTTGTCTGGCGCCGAAGATAAGTTACAGCGTGGTCCACAGAGAATGCTGCTCCGCCTCTAATGACGTCGTCGTCGACGGGACTTTAATCCATAATCTTCCTTTCTTCCTTCCTTCCTTCCTTCCTTCCGCCTTCGGGCAAAATTACTCTCATTCTGTGAAGTTCATATTGTCCCTTGTTGATTAATTATGCAATACTACACTAGTGAAAACACAGAAGTAATTGTGAAAATTTAGAAAGATCTGCGTTGTTTTTAATCTACGCTTATACTTGCCCAAAAATGATATTCAGAGCGAAATTTATTACGGACAAGGCAATATCCTGAATGGCAGTTGAAGAGGCAACAGACTCAATTATTCCATTATATTCTTCGGGGTGAGTCAAGTTGGTAGTTCACAGTCATTACTCAAAAGATGTCTTATTCGTACATCTTATCATTAATATAACTTTTTTTAAGTTTCTCGTCTGATACGTAATTGCTCATACTATACAAAAGAACGAACATTAAATTTCTGTAATGTAAGCGTAAGAAAAAGAACACACAGAAAAGATTCAACACCCTCAGAGTCTCATGACATGGTGTCTCGTATAGAGCAAAATGCTCGTTGAAGAGTCCTGGTACTGAATTATTCTACATCTACAGTTATACTCCGCAAGCCACCCAACGGTGTGTGGCGGAGGGCACTTCACGTGCCACTGTCATTACCTCCCTTTCCTGTTCCAGTCGCGTATGGTTCGCGGGAGGAACGACTGTCGCAAAGCCTCCGTGCGCGCTCTAATATCTCTGATTTTACATTCGTGATCTTCTCGGGAGGTATAAGTGGGGGGAAGCAATATATTCGATACATCATCCAGAAACGCACCCTCTCGAAACCTGGACAGCAAGCTACACCGCGATGCAGAGCGCCTCTCTTGCAGAGTCTGCCACTTGTGTTTGCTAAACATCTCCGTGACGCTATCACGCTTACCAAATAACCATGTGACGAAACGCACCGCTCTTCTTTAGATCTTCTCTATCTCCTCCGTCAACCCGACCTGGTGCGGATCCCACACCGATGAGCAATACTCAAGTATAGGTCGAACGAGTATCTTGTAAGCCACCTCCTTTGTTGATGGACTACATTTTCTAGGGACTCTCCCAATGAATATCAACCTGGCACCTGCCTTACCAACAATTAATTTTATATGATCATTCCACTTCAAATCGTTCCGTACGTATACTCCCAGATATTTTACAGAAGTAACTGCTACCAGTGTTTGTTCTGCTATCACATAATCATACAATAAAGAATCCTTCTATGTATTTGCAATACATTACATTTGCCATGTTAAGGGTCAGTGCAACGGCCTTGCCGCAGTGGATACACCGGTTCCCGTGAGATCACCGAAGTTAAGCGTTGTCGGACGTGGTCGGCACTTGGATGGGTGACCATCCCGGCCGCCATGCGCTGTTGCCATTTTCCCGGGTGCTCAGCCTCGTGATGCCAATTGCGGAGCTACTCGACCGAATAGTAGCGGCTTCGCTCAAGAATACAATCATAACGACCGGGAGAGCGGTGTGCTGACCCCACGCCCCTCCTATCCGCATCCTACACTGAGGATGACACGGAACATTTTCCAGATCTCTCACCAATTGAAACCGTCTGGTCATGGTGGCCGAGCAACTGGCTCGTCACAATACGCCAGTCACTATTCCTGATGAACTGTGGTATCGTGTTGAAGCTGCATGCTGCTGTACCTGTACACGCCATCTACATCTACATCTACATCTATACTCCGCGAGCCACCTTACGGTGTGTGGCGGAGGGTACTTATTGTACCACTATCTGATCCCCCCTTCCCTGTTCCATTCACGAATTGTGCGTGGGAAGAACGACTGCTTGTAAGTCTCCGTATTTGCTCTAATTTCTCGGATCTTTTCGTTGTGATCATTACGCGAGATATATGTGGGCGGTAGTAATATGTTGCCCATCTCTTCCCGGAATGTGCTCTCTCGTAATTTCGATAATAAACCTCTCCGTATTGCGTAACGCCTTTCTTGAAGTGTCCGCCACTGGAGCTTGTTCAGCATCTCCGTAACGCTCTCGCGCTGACTAAATGTCCCCATGACGAATCGCGCTGCTTTTCGCTGGATCATGTCTATCTCTTCTATTAATCCAACCTGGTAAGGGTCCCATACTGATGAGCAATACTCAAGAATCGGACGAACAAGCGTTTTGTAAGCTACTTCTTTCGTCGATGAGTCACATTTTCTTAGAATTCTTCCTATGAATCTCAACCTGGCGCCTGCTTTTCCCACTATTTGTTTTATGTGATCATTCCACTTCAGATCGCTCCGGATAGTAACTCCTAAGTATTTTACGGTCGTTACCGCTTCCAATGATTTACCACCTATGGCATAATCGTACTGGAATGGATTTCTGCCCCTATATATGCGCATTATATTACATTTATCTACGTTTAGGGAAAGCTGCCAGCTGTCGCACCATGCATTAATCCTCTGCAGGTCCTCCTGGAGTACGTACGAGTCTTCTGATGTTGCTACTTTCTTGTAGACAACCGTGTCATCTGCAAATAGCCTCACGGAGCTACCGATGTTGTCAACTAAGTCATTTATGTATATTGTAAACAATAAAGGTCCTATCACGCTTCCCTGCGGTACTCCCGAAATTACCTCTACATCTGCAGATTTTGAACCGTTAAGAATGACATGTTGTGTTCTTTCTTCTAGGAAATCCTGAATCCAATCACAAACCTGGTCCGATATTCCGTAAGCTCGTATTTTTTTCACTAAACGTAAGTGCGGAACCGTATCAAATGCCTTCCTGAAGTCCAGGAATACGGCATCAATCTGCTCGCCAGTGTCTACGGCACTGTGAATTTCTTGGGCAAATAGGGCGAGCTGAGTTTCACATGATCTCTGTTTGCGGAATCCATGTTGGTTATGATGAAGGAGATTTGTATTATCTAAGAACGTCATAATACGAGAACACAAAACATGTTCCATTATTCTACAACAGATTGACGTAAGCGAAATAGGCCTATAATTATTCGCATCTGATTTATGACCTTTCTTGAAAATGGGAACGACCTGCGCTTTCTTCCAGTCGCTAGGTACTTTACGTTCTTCCAGCGATCTACGATAAATTGCTGATAGAAAGGGGGCAAGTTCTTTAGCATAATCACTGTAGAATCTTAAGGGTATCTCGTCTGGTCCGGATGCTTTTCCGCTACTAAGTGATAGCAGTTGTTTTTCAATTCCGATATCGTTTATTTCAATATTTTCCATTTTGGCGTCCGTGCGACGGCTGAAGTCAGGGACCGTTTTACGATTTTCCGCAGTGAAACAGTTTCGGAACACTGAATTCAGTATTTCTGCCTTTCTTCGGTCGTCCTCTGTTTCGGTGCCATCGTGGTCAACGAGTGACTGAATAGGGGATTTAGATCCGCTTACCGATTTTACATATGACCAAAACTTTTTAGGGCTCTTGTTTAGATTGTTTGCCAATGTTTTATGTTCGAATTCGTTGAATGCTTCTCTCATTGCTCTCTTTACGCTCTTTTTCGCTTCGTTCAGCTTTTCCTTATCAGCTATGATTCGACTACTCTTAAACCTATGATGAAGCTTTCTTTGTTTCCGTAGTACCTTTCGTACATGATTGTTATACCACGGTGGATCTTTCCCCTCGCTTTGGACCTTAGTCGGTACGAACTTATCTAAGGCGTACTGGACGATGTTCCTGAATTTTTTCCATTTTTGTTCCACATCCTCTTCCTCAGAAATGAACGTTTGATGGTGTCACTCAGATATTCTGCGATTTGTGCCCTATCACTCTTGTTAAGCAAATAGATTTTCCTTCCTTTCTTGGCATTTCTTATTACACTTGTAGTCATTGATGCAACCACTGACTTATGATCACTGATACCCTCTTCTACATTCACGGAGTCGAAAAGTTCCGGTCTATTTGTTGCTATGAGGTCTAAAACGTTAGCTTCACGAGTTGGTTCTCTAACTATCTGCTCGAAGTAATTCTCGGACAAGGCAGTCAGGATAATGTCACAAGAGTCTCTGTCCCTGGCTCCAGTTCTGATTGTGTGACTATCCCATTCTATACCTGGTAGATTGAAGTCTCCCCCTATTACAATAGTATGATCACGAAACTTCTTCACGACGTTCTGCAGGTTCTCTCTGAGGCGCTCAACTACTACGGTTGCTGATGCAGGTGGTCTATAGAAGCATCCGACTATCATATCTGACCCACCTTTGATACTTAACTTAACCCAGATTATTTCACATTCGCATTCGCTAATAACTTCACTGGATAATATTGAATTCTTTACTGCTATAAATACTCCTCCACCATTGGCGTTTATCCTATCCTTGCGGTATATATTCCATTCTGTGTCTAGGATTTCGTTACTGTTCACTTCCGGTTTTAACCAACTTTCCGTTCCTAATACTATATGCGCACTATTTCCTTCAATAAGAGATACTAATTCAGGAACCTTGCCCTGGATACTCCTGCAGTTTACCAATATTACGTTAACTTTTCCTGTTTTTGGTCTCTGAGGACGGACGTTCTTTATCAACGATGATAATGTCCTCTCTGGTAAGCCGTCAGGTATTATATCGTTTCGCCCAAGGGGGGGTCCCTCTAACCTAAAAAACCCCCGTGTGCACGCCACACGTACTCTGCTACCCTAGTAGCTGCTTCCGGTGTGTAGTGCACGCCTGACC
Source organism: Schistocerca americana (assembly GCF_021461395.2). Lineage (NCBI taxonomy): Eukaryota > Metazoa > Arthropoda > Insecta > Orthoptera > Acrididae > Schistocerca > Schistocerca americana. The sequence goes on from NC_060121.1 coordinate 127,052,137, forward strand.
TGTCTAGGGGGGCCCTACAGTTCTCCACCCAATAACGGAGGTCGATGAATTTGCAACCATTATAGTCGCAGAGTCGTCTGAGCCTCTGGTTTAGACCCTCCACACGGCTCCAAACCAGAGGACCGCGATCGACTCTGGGCACTATGCTGCAGATATTAAGCTCAGCTTGCACTCCGCGTGCGATGCTGGTTGTCTTCACCAAATCAGCCAGTCGCCGGAAGGAACCAAGGATGGCCTCAGAACCCGAGGGGCAGGCGTCATTCGTTCCGACATGTGCTACTATCTGCAGCCGGTCACACCCAGTGCGTTCAATAGCTGCCGGAAGGGCCTCCTCCACATTACGGACGAGACCCCCCGGCAAGCACACCGAGTGCACATTGGCATTCTTCCCCGACCTACCCGCTATTTTCCTAAGGGGCTCCATAACCCGCCTAACGTTGGAGCTCCCTATAACTAATAGGCCCGCCCTCTGTGACTGTCGGGACCTTGCCGGAGAATCGGCCACTGGCGCAACAGGCGAGGCATCCTGTGGTGGCTCGGAAACGATGTCATCACCACTAGGAAGCACCCCGTACCTGTTGGAAAGGGGTAAGGCAGCTGCCACGCGGCCAGATCCCACCTTCCCCTTTCGGCCAGGCACGCGCGAGCCCACCACTGTCCGCCATTCACCCTGGAGTGATGGCTGACCGGTAAGATGCTCACTGCCGGAAGACGCAGCGACATCAGGGGTTCCATGTGATTACAAGGCCACCGAAGTAGGCATAGGTCTCACCACAGTTGCCCCAACGCCACTACGAGCCGACGCCTGCGCCTCGAGCTCGATGAGCCTAACAGACAAAGCCTCCACCTGCCCCCGAAGAGTGGCCAATTCCCCTTGCGTCCGCTCACAACAACCACAGTCCCTACACATGACTATGTTTACCCTACTCTATAAGGTGACAAATTCCCAAGATAATCTTCTGATGAGCTACTCTGATAATCAAGAAACACTCACTGAAATACGAGACGCGAAAACTACGCTAGGTTTTCCCAGAAAAACTATTTAAAAGCTAAGCGCAGCAAATAAGTACAAAAACGCTTTATACAAACAGTACTCGCTGCTGCTGGTGCTCTCGCTCTGGCTGTCACAAGACAACTGCTGATTCAAGTGACTAGTGGCTAACGGCCGCGAAACAAACAAAAGACGGTTTTAGGGCGCTTTCTGTTCTAAACGATCAAGAAAACACTAAGAAATCTAACACGAAAACTACGTAAAGTTTTATCAAGAACTGTTAGTTACTATGCAGAGCAGATAAACACAAATAGAATCCCTTCCTTAGTGGAAGGTCGTAAACAAAATGCAAAATAAACGCTTTATACAAACAGTACTCGCTGCTGCTGGTGCTCTCGCTCTGGCTATCACAAGACAATCCAAGCTCTGTTTGGCTCAATGCCCAGGCGTATCAAGGCCGCTATTACGGCCAGAGGTGGTTGTTCTGGGTACTGATTTCTCAGGATCTATGCATCCAAATTGCGTGAAAATGTAATCACATGTCATTTCTAGTATAATATATTTGTCCAATGAATAACCGTTTATCATCTGCATTTCTTCTTGGTGTAGCAATTTTTATGGCCAGTTGTGTATTTTCTGGGTCTCATCAACAAATAAAGCGAGTTGGGTCTCAGACGATCGCTGTTTCCGGAATCCATGTTGATTTCCACAGAGTAGATTCTGCGTTTCCAGAAATTACATGATACACGAGCAAAAAACATGTTCTAAAATTCTACAACAGATCGATGTCAGAGATATAAGCCTATAGTTTTGCGCATGTGCTCGACGACCCTTCTTGAAAACTGGAACTACCTGTGCTCTATTCCAATCATTTGGAACCTTCCGTTCCTCTAGAGACTTGCGGTACACGGCTGTTAGAAGGGGGGGGGGGGGGGGAGTTCTTTCGCGTACTCTGTGTAGAATCGGATTGGTATCCCGTCAGGTACAGTGGACTTTCCTCTGTTGAGTGATTTCAGTTGCTTTTCTATTCCTTGGACACTTATTTCTATGTCAGCCATTTTTTCGTTCTTGCGAGGATTCAGAGAAGGAACTGAAGCGCGGTCTTCCTCTGTGAAACAGCTTTGGAAAAAGGTGCTTAGTATTTTAGCTTTAAGTGTGTCATCCTCTGTTTCAATGCCATTCCGACCCACTTACTGATTTGACGTAAGACCAGAACTTCCTAGGATTTTCTGTCAAGTCGGTACATAGAATTTTACTTTCGATTTCACTGAACGCTTCATACACAGCCCTCCTTAAGCTAACTTTGACATCGTTTAGCTTCTGTTTGTCTGAGAGATTTTGGCTGCGTTTAAATTTGCAGTGAAGCTCTCTGTGCTTTCGCAGTAGTTTCCTAACTTTGTTGTTGAACCACGGTGGGTTTTTCTCGTCCTTCACAGTTGTACTCGGCACGTACCTGTCTAAAACGCATTTTACGATTGCCTTGAACTTTTCCATAAACACTCAACATTGTCAGTGTCGGAATAGAAATTTTCGTTTTGATCTGTTGGGTAGTCTGAAATCTGCCTCCTATTACTCTTGCTAAACAGATAAGCCTTCCTCCCTTTTTTTATATTCCTATTTACTTCCATATTCAGGGATGCTGCGACGGCCTTATGATCACTGATTCCCTGTTCTGCGCTTACAGAGTCGAAAAGTTCGGGTCTGTTTGTTATCGGTAGGTCCAGCTGACTCAATTCGTGTTCATTTTCATTATCCTACATGGAAGCAGCTGTAAAAGAAGTAAAGGACGATCTCGAAGTAAGTATCAGTAGGGTGAAAGAGCGACCCTGCTCTGCTTTTAAAGCCGTCACAGTTCCAACCGCTTTGGACATTCCTTTAATGCTAACTAATGCAGTCTACTTAGCACAAAGAGAATGTCTTACCCTTTTATCATCGTAGTTGATACCAAACTGCCTAAAAACGGAAAATATTTTACCGTATTCCAAATAACCAAAACTCTCTCATCTTCCTTGTTTTTTTCTAAATATGTCCTCTGTTACTACTCGCAGAGCTAGAATTGCTTCTCGAACACACCTGCTTTCTCTAAAACCATACTATTACCACAGTGTGTTTAGCACAGCTTAATACCACCGTGAAGTTTTGCCTTTATTTCGTAACTGAGAATTAAAGGTTTCTTAGTTGTGATTGAGTAGTTTATTGAGGTCTTCTGTACATATCGAGCAGGGTGATAATCACGAAGCTGTTTATAGGTAGAATCAGCTTTTGGTAGCACCGTTACTCTTTTGGGAACTGAGATGAGTTACGTGATGTTGCTTGCAATCGTAGAAATCTATTTGAGGCTGATAATATTCATTTTGGCATCCAGTCTGGAGTAACCTGGTATATCTTATAAATCGTCTGCGAGTGACAACAGGAATCGTTTTTCACAGAACATTCTCGGTCTTCTCTTGACTGCAAGCTGAGCATAAGTCACACTATCGGAAAGAAACTTCATACACCTGGAAAGACGGCGTCGATTTTTATCCGATGACGGCATACGCCACCTGGGGGATAGTAGATATATAGAGTTATCTACGTGTACATCCATACTCCGCAAGCCACCTGACTGTGTGTGGCGGATGGTACTTTGAGTATTTCTATCGGTTGTCCCTTCTATTCCAGTTTCGTATTGTTCGTGGAAAGAAGGATTGTCGGTATGCCTCTGCGTGGGCTCTAATCTCTCTGTTTTTTTTCCCTCATGGTCTCTTCGCGAGATATACGTAGGAGGGAGCAATATACTGCTTGACTCCTCGGTGAAGATATGTTATCGAAACTTCAACAAAAGCCCGTACCGAGCTACTGAGCGTCTCTCCTGCAGAGTCTTCCACTGGAGTTTATCTATCATCTCCGTAACGCTTTCGCGCTTACTAAATGATCCTGTAACGAAGCGCGCTGCTCTCAGTTGGATCTTTTCTATCTCTTCTATCAACCCTATCTGGAACGGATCCCACACTGGTAAGCAATATTCAAGCAGTGAGCGAACAAGTGTACTGTAACCTGCTTCCTTTGTTTTCGGATTGCATTTCCTTAGGATTCTTCCACTGAATCTCAGTATGGCATCTGCTTTACCGACGATCAACTGTATATGATCATTCCATTTTAAGTCACTCCTAATGCGTACTTCCAGATAATTTATGGAATTAACTGCTTCCAGTTGCTGACCTGCTATATTCTAAAATCTTTCTTTCTATGTATTCGCAGCACATTACACTTTTCTACATTGAGATTCAATTGCCATTCCCTGCACCATGCGTCAATTCGTTGCAGATCCTCCTGCATTTCAGTACAATTTTCTATTGTTACGACCTCTCGTATAGGAAACAAAAGAAAAATTCGGAGTAGGTATTAAAATCCATGGAGAAGAAATAAATACTTTGAGGTTCGCCGATGACATTGTAATTCTGTCAGAGACAGCAAAGGACTTGGAAGAGCAGTTGAATGGAATGGACAGTGTCTTGAGAGGAGTATATAAGATGAACATCAACAAAAGCAAAACGAGGATAATGGAATGTAGTAGAATTAAGTCGGGTGATGCTGAGGGAATTAGATTAGGAAATGAGACACTGAAAGTAGTAAAGGAGTTTTGCTATTTGGGGAGCAAAATAACTGATGATGGTCGAAGTAGAGAGGATATAAAATGTAGACTGGCAATGGCAATGAAAGCGTTTCTGAAGAAGAGAAATTTGTTAACATCGAGTATAGATTTAAGTGTCAGGAAATCGTTTTCGAAAGTATTTGTATGGAGTGCAGCCATGTATGGAAGTGAAACATGGACGATAAATAGTTTGGACAAGAAGAGAATAGAAGCTTTCGAAATGTGGTGCTACAGAAGAATGTTGAAGATTAGGTGGGTAGATCACGTAAGTAATGAGGAGGTATTGAATAGGATTGGGGAGAAGAGAAGTTTGTGGCACAACTTGACTAGAAGAAGGGATCGGTTGGTAGGACATGTTCTGAGGCATCAAGGGATCACCAATTTAGTATTGGAGGGCAGCGTGGAGGGTAAAAATCGTAGAGGGAGGCCAAGAGATGAATGCACTAAGCAGATTCAGAAGGATGTAGGTTGCAGTAGGTACTGGGAGATGAAGAACCTTGCACAGGATAGAGTAGCATGGAGAGCTGCATCAAACCAGTCTCAGGACTGAAGACCACAACAACAACACAACCTCTCGATATATCACAGCATCATCCGCAAAAAGCCTCAGTGAACTTCTGATGTTATCCACAAGGTCATTTATGTGTATTGTGAATAGTAACGGTCCTACGACACTCCCTTGCGGCACACTCGAAATCACTCTCACTTTGGAAGACTTCTCTCCATTGAGAATGAAATGCTGCGTTCTGTTATCTAGGAACTCTTCAATCCAATCACACAATTGGTCTGATAGTCCATATGCTCTTACTTTGTTCATTAAATGGCTGTGGGGAACTGTATAATGGTTTCAACGTCGGCCGTCAACAGACAGCTTAGTGGCTTAGCTTACAGAACGCCATCTGTGTCCGCCCTTCAGTCGGGAATGCTCACAGGCAGATAGCTCAGTGTGGTGCAGACGTGTGAAGCAAACAGGCAACCATGCCACGGAGACGCCTCGTACTTCCTACAGCCAACTGATAGAGTTTGGAAGGTGTCTAACTGTGATCTCCCGAGTGGCGGTATGGTCCTTTCGGAGAACTGCCACACAAGTTGGATGTGCTGATTCAGCACATTGTGCACACAGTGCTTGTGTCAGTCTTCACGTCCACATTCTCACACCACAGCACTGAAGACGATCACTATGTGATTGAAAATCGATTTTGCTGTCAATAAAACATCAATATTACGGCCAACGCTGACCTTCGTTCTAATTCTCACACAAGTAGGCGAGGTTCTGCACACCCACGTAGCACAGACGCCTCCAGGATCGTCGGACTGGAAGGGCAGCAGTGGTACACTACTGGCCATTAAAACTGCTACACCACGAAGATGACGTGCTACAGACGCGAGATTTAACCGACAGGAAGAAGATGCTGTTATATGCAAAGAATTAGTTTTTCAGAGCATTCACACAAGGTTGGCGCCGGTGGCGACACCTACAACGTGCTGACATGAGGAAATTTTCCAACCGATTTCTCATACACAAACAGCAGTTGACCGGCGTTGCCTGGTGAAACGTTGTTGTGATGCCTCGTGTAAGGAGGAGAAATGCGTACCATCACGTATCCGACTTTGATAAAGGTCGGATTGTAGCCTATCGCCATTGCAGTTTATCGTATCGCGACATTGCTGCTTGAGTTGGTCGAGATCCAATCACTGTTAGCAGAATATGGAATCGGTGGGTTCAGGAGGGTAGTACGGAACGCCGTGCTGGATCCCAACGGCCTCGTATCACTAGCAGTCGAGATGACAGGCATCTTATCCGCATAGCTGTAACGGATCGTGCAGCCACGTCTCGATCCCTGAGTCAACAGATGGGGACGTTTGCAAGGCAACAACCATTTGCACGAACAGTTCGACGACGTTTGCAGCAGCATGGACTATCAGCTCTGAGACAATGGCTGCGGTTACCCTTGACGCAGCATCACAGACAGGAGCGCCTGCGACGGTGTACTCAACGACGAACCTGGGTGCACGAATGGAAAAAGTCATCTTTTCGGATGAATCCAGGTTCTCTTTACAGCATCATGATGGTCGCATCCGTGTTTGGCGACATCGCGGTCAATGCACATTGGAAGCGTGTATTCGTCATCGCCATACTGGCATATCAACCGGCGTGATGGTATCGGGTGCCACTCGTTACACGTCTCTGTCACCTCTTGTTCGCACTGACGGCACTTTGAACAGTGGGCGTTACATTTAAGATGTATGACGACCCGAGTTGAACAGTGGGCGTTACATTTAAGATGTGTTACGACCCGTGGCTCTACCCTTCATTCAATCCCTGCGAAACCCTACATTTCAGCAGGATAATGCACGACCGCATGTTGCAGGTCCTGTACGGGCCTTTCTGGATACAGAAGATGTTCGACTGCTGCCTTGGCCAGCACATTCTCCAGATCTCTCACCAATTGAAAACGTCTGCTCAATGGTGGCAGAGCAACTGGCTCGTCACAATACCCTAGTCACTACTCTTGATGAACTGTGGTATCGTGTTGAAGCTGCATGGGCAGCTGTACCTGTACACGCCATCCAAGCTCTGTTTGACTCAATGCCCAGGCGTATCAAGGCCGTTATTACGGCCAGAGGTGGTTGTTCTGGCTACTGATTTCTCAGGATCTATGCACCCAAACTGCGTGAAAATGTAATCACATGTCAGTTCTAGTGTAATATATTTGTCCAATGAATACCCGTTTATCATCCGCATTTCTTCTTGGTGTAGCAATTTTAATGGCCAGTAGTATAGGTCGTACGGCTACCACTGCACAGGTAAGTGAGCTTACGAACCCAGATGTGTGACCGCGAAGTCTAGCGAGCCGGTTGTTGGCAGTGGGAGTACGGGCACGCACGCCCACCTCTAGCCCGTCTTCCACTCACACAACTGAATCGACGTGCACGGCTCGACTGGTGCCGACAGAGAATCACTTGGAAGATGATATGACGCTCATTGCTCTTCAGCGATGAAAGTAGATTCTAAAATGTAAACTTTCACGGCCGGAAATGTAACAATTAATAAAATGTTCTAGGCTGTTATGACGTGGTTGGGTGGATTTCACCTTAAAACCCAACGTTTTGTCCCCATCTGTGGAGGACATTCTCAAGGGGCGACCCCGGGTGTGAATCAGACATTCAAAATAGCTACTCTTGAAAATGTCGTCCGCAGATGGGACCACCACATAATAACACAGAACGTATTATGAATTGTGAAAGTAAATTCTGCCTGCACGCAAATGATGGTTGTGTGGTGTGCACATACGGCGTCGACCTGTTGAACGCTGTGTCGTAGGGAGTATTCGTCCAACACAACTGGCCCCATCCCACACCTTATGGTCTGCGTTGCGATAAGCTGCAACTCTCTTTCACCTTTGCTGTTCATGGAGGGGACACTAACCAGCGAACGGTAAGTGCAGACCCATTCCTTTGCCGTTCTTGCAACAGGAAGATGTGTTGTTCACAGGATAATTCTCGCCCAAACACTGCCCGTGTTCTGCCTGACGTGCAGCAACTTTCCTGGCCAGCACGATCTCCAGACTTAACGACATTGCAGTGCCTGTGTTGTTCTGAATTTCGATGCAGTATTCCTCCGGACATGTTTGCATTTTCTGTGTCGTATTACTCATTAAACTGAGTCTGTTTCGCGAATACCATGGAGCAGGGACAATTTCTCTGTAAATACAGCTGTCTTGCGTATTTGAAATTGTGCCTAATCCGGAATTTCAGTCCGAGGACACAAAAGTCACGGCGATAGCTGCGATTTAATGGGAGACGTTTCATTACTTGCGATAGATAAATAGCGGGTTGGAGACATTTTTTTAACGCAGAATCCTCAAATCTAGCATCACGCGTAAACATCGCTACATTATCTCGGAACCCTGTAAGGAGGTGAGGTGCAGCCACAGAGGAGATCTCAAACGGACTGATAAATATGGTTCAAATGGCTCTGAGCACTATGGGACTCAACTACTGAGGTCATAAGTCCTATAGGACTTAGAACTACTTAAACCTAACTAGCCTAAGGACATCACACACATCCATGCCCGAGGCAGGATTCGAACCCGCGACCGTAGCGGTCGCGCGCTTCCAGACTGAAGCGCTTAGAACCACTCGGCCACAAAGGACGGCACAACGTTATCAATTAACAGTACCAACACATAGTTAAATGTAGTGTTTGCTACACATTTCGCTCGCTACAATTTAGCTGTTTATTTTTGAAACAAAAGTCAGGTAAGCTCCCATCCATTCAGTGCATTTGACAAATGCAGAATCCTCAAATCTAGCATCGCGTGTTTCGTAGCTTCTGATTTATAACTTAAGAATTTCATAACTTTCTGAAGTGAGCAAATTTGCAAACCATCATTACACGGCCTATAATAAATTTGTGTCATTTTGATTGGTTGTGAAACGCAGTCCGCACTATATTCGAAACTGACAGCTGGTGTACGCGTGTCTGGAGCTGGTTTGTTTACAATACTACACGGGTTGCGTGTATTGGGCAAGTCAGTATTTCGAGTAACTGAGCGCATTTCTAGGTGCAAGCAATTATTATTCTCGCAGCATTGGTACTGCACATTGATCAACCAGAACATTAGGACCACCTGCCTAATATCTGGCAGTCCATTTTCGGTACTGATAAGAGCGGCGACTCGTCATGGAATGGAAGCAACGAGAACTTGGTAAGTCACTGGAGGGAGTTGGCACCATATCTGCAAACACAAGTCCCATAAATTCTGGGGAAAGGGGGGCGGGTGATGAACTATGACGCCACATTCAATCACGTCCCAGACGTGTTGGAGTGTGTCCACATATGGCGCGATGGGGGGCCAGCACACCAAATGGACTTCACCACTGAGCACCTAGAAACACTCCATGACGGTATTCGCTTTGTAACATGGCGCATTTTCTTGCAGAAAGATGCCAGTGCCGTCGGGAAATATGATCGTCATGAAGGGGTGTAGGGGAGAGTGGGGGAAATACACGCACCTAAGGAAAAATCGATGTGAACCATTCGTTACGTCATTAAAACCTACGAAAATAAGTACATACCATACAATGGACATTTCTCCACATTATTCCAATCGTCTATAAATAGTTATAAACTGTACTTTAATTTTGAACATTAAAATAAAAAAAAATTGCAAATGCGTGGTATTCCCCACCCCTGAGGGTAATGACACGCAAAGTACTGGGTAATAACACGTAAAACAAACAAACCATAAAATTGTACAATACTTGCTATTTTTATTTGTTTATTAGTTACTACAAATAGTAAACAGTATATTTAAGAACGAAATAATGTAATTCTAGAAACATATCTTATAATTTTGGTTTTTTACATTTTTTTTTGTTTTGATGTGGAAATAGCTCATTTTCTCATACCATACAGCAAAGATCGCACATGTAACCTTTTGGAGTGTTCCAGCCACAACATTCTTCATGACTCCATCTGCTACAAGAAATACATCGGTACCATAGTTCTCCATCCTTCCCAAACTCTCTACAAACTAAACAGACATCATCTGAAATCGCCACGTTTTTACCCCTTTCCCAAGACGTGGCCCCACCTATTTGTTTAACACCTTTAGGAGCCGAAATTCTCTCGGGCTTTTGTATTTATGCCTGTTTCATCGACGTTGAACACTCGCCCCTCTTTAAATTTATATTTATCAAAGAGATGTTCTAAGTTTTTAAAATATGCATTAACCTCTTCTTCATTAAATGCCTGTATTCAGTTAATGCTAGTTACTTCAGGTTTTCTTATGCTAATATTTGGGTTTCTTTTTAAAAACAGAGCTAGCCAATCCTTTACAGCTAACCTAGATGACTTATCAAAATTGTTTGCAATGTTGTTAGCCTCTGCACACTCAAATGCAATCTTTCGCAGCTGCATGCATGTAATGCCATTGTAATGACGTGATCCCTAATCTCATTTTCCTGTTCTGTCGAAAATGTTGGGTATCTTCCAAGTTTTGGACCCTCGGTATTTTTAACGTTCAATGTCGTTTGCAGAGTAGCTTCATCAATCCAGAAAGCTCTTGATACTTATCTTATATTTCTTCCAGATTTGATGGCATCAAGAGCCTTACAAAGTTTCTCGTGCGTCCATTTTGCTTTCTGGGTTTTTCTTTTATAATATCTACCCATGTGAGATTTAAAAAAAACTCGTTAGTATTGAAAATATAACCTGCAAGGGGGAATTCCAAGCACTTCAACAGCTGCGTGGCATTACCCCACTGTAAGTTCGATGACTAACCTAAGCATAACTCGGCACCTAATTCAAATAGCGGGACAAATGTACAATTAAATTAAAGGTTTCATCTAGGGTTAATAGTTGATATGCAAGAATTACATTAAAGCAACTTATAGTAGCACTTACCTTGCAAAATACAGCTGACCAAAATTACATGAGACACGCCGAAAATAAACAGTACTTCACTACTCCAACAATGCCACTGGAAAATGGCTGGCATAAGCTGCATAGTAGTTGTTACTCCTGCCGGCAGGGTGTAGCACCAACTGGGAACATCTCGCGCCATTCAAACTTCGTAAATCAGCCTGCGTGGGATTACCCACGTGCGTGTAATTCCCCCACCTGCCCCCTACGTCGTAAGCGACCAGTGTACGATACTCATGGTGCCTTGCACGAGCTCCACCGGACACATGGATGCCCAGGTGAACGTGCCCCAGTGCATAATGGGACCGCCGCCAGCTTGTCTCCGTTCCACAGACATGGGTCAAAGAGCTGTTCCCCTGGAGGGCGACGGATTTGCGTCCTCCCATCGGCATGATGAAGGTACCCAGATTCCTCAGATCTTGCAACGCTCTGCAACTGCAAGAATGTCCAGTGCCGATGATCATGTGTCCATGTCAGCCGTAGTTGCCGATGTCGTGGTGTTAACATTGGCACATGCATGGGTCATTGGCTGCAGTGACCCATCGTTAGGGGTGTTCGGTGAACTGTATGTTCAGACACACTTTTACTCTGCCAAGGCTTAAAGTCTGATATTAGTTCCGCCACAGTTCGGCACCCATCATGTTTTACCCGTCTGCCCAGTCGACAATGTCCGACATCTGCAATGAATGTTGGCCGCCCGTCCCCATGACGTCTGGACGTTGTCCCACGTTGGTTTCGCCACAGCAGTCCTTGAACAGCGGACGAGTCGTCCAGTTGTCGAAATGCTCTTGCCGAGCCTTCGGGCCATCACAGTCTGCCCTCGGTCAACTTCAGACAGATCGCACGTCTTCCCCATTCTACACATGGACAGCACGCTCACTGATGCTACATACACCGTGCATGTGTCCGACTGGCGGTCATTACTGGCCAGGTGATGCTGCTATCACCTGGACGGCTTAAAATCGATAGTAGTCTGTGGTCATAATGTCCTGGCTGAGCAGTATATACTTGTGGCAACTAAATTTAACGACAGTAAACAATGCTTATTTAATTTTCTTGATCCTGGTTATTAAATGCCCGAGTAAAGGTACAGGACGAGTAGGCCTGTATGAGTACTACTTTATTTCTTTTGAGTTGCACAGTAAATTTAATTTCATCCTTTTTACCGCAGAAACCTACACGTGGAATTAATCACTGCTAGCTAACATATGTAAAGTTCGTTCAGTGAAAGAGAAGATGATTGGGTCCAGATTTTATTAAAAGGTCGTTTACCCTGTTTAAATTTGGTTCGACTATCACATTTTAGATTTATGTCTATCAATGCAGTTCTCAGACAGCGCCATATCAAAACTATTTTCAGTTTATTCTCTTTTGCGTGCTCTGTGCGACTGGTATGGGCTGTTAGTATTCTCCCATTGACTGTCATTGGCCGTTAACTGCGAACAGCTGTTCCGATGTTTGTTTGGAGCGCTCGTAAAACTGACCGCAGGCAACACTGCAGTTGCTTTACGTCACTGAGTGACTTCAAGTCGTGCGCGACTGGTCACGTCGGCATAACGTGGTCTAATAGGCCAACCATTACTCATGAAGAACACGGAAGAGGTGCCTCAGAAGCACTACGTTGGATATCGGCCCAGACCGCTTTCAGCCAACACACAACTGCTGTCAAATAGAGGTTACCCTAGCTTATCACCCACGGCACTTTCCCACGGAACCACTCGTGCTCTTATTAGGACACTCATGAATATAGCTCTCTCCCCGCATTTAAAGAGCCAGTAATCAGAACGATATATTTTACCTGTATTGTACATTTCTTCAGCTAATGTTCGCCAGTTAGCTTCATGCAGAGTACCGAGTAATCCACAACTAACTTTATTGGTGAACGCCGTGCGGTGTTGCAAAGGCGCCTTGCGGTGGCCCTGAAGGGCTCTCTGATAATACTGAGCCCCAAAAAATGTGTGACCTGATCTCAGATGACTGACCCGGCATGCACTCCATAGCCCCATCGTGGATTTATATTCCGAGTTTACAGCGATCCCCTTCAATAGTTAAGTGTGGGCAACATTTCATTCCAATGTTCGAAATCCTAGGGAGGTTAGCGTTGCTACCCTGCTCGTGTTTTGCAGTAAATCCAATAACCAGACGTTCCGTTCAGCTTCAGATTACAATCAACAGGAAAACCCCTCTACTTGCGCACTTCAGGTGGTCACCAGTAGCAAAGGCATTTGGAGTGTTTTCTTGGAAAAGTTCTCATCGAAATGGTTCGTCAGTGTCTTTATTAGAACTTGTCCGAAATTTCTATAAAGTATGACGAATGTATATGTAACTCGTGGATGATCATTATGGGGCTTGCCCAGTAAGTGTTCTGTTTACTCTGTTACAAATGAAAAAGTCACGAAAGAAAGGAATTGGATGAAACCCAGTGCCAGCATATAGTCTCGTCCTCTCGATTAATATCAATGTGACTGGCCGCTGAACATTCTGATTCGATAGACGGAGTATAATTTGAAATGGTGAGATTTAGGATTTAGTGAAAGTCATGGCCTGCACATTTATGGACAGATATTCTAGCAGTCGGCCACCTCCCCAGACGGCAAGATACTGCTGCTAAAATACTGTGAATGTTTTTGTGATAAGCATGCGAGCCAATGATTTGTAAAAATACAGAGCTACACATCTAGGCAATAGTAATAAACTGCAAACAATAGGAAAGGTAGTTTCTGCTCTCAAGACCTTCACGAGATTCGCTTATGAATACGATTCTTGCAAATCCAATTAATTTTCAATAAGTGGGGCAGACAAACGTGGGAAAGAGACATACAAATAAAGCCCTATATATTTGTGATGTTTATGCAGTTGCGCAACATACCTAGTACAGACTGCTGCGGCAGCCACTTTGAGACTTTGACGTTGGGCGGCAGGTCGTCCATGTCTTCCTCCCACTTCCACAGCACCCTCTGTGGGATTTTCTTGAAAGCGTCGAGGAACGCCAGCCTTTTATTTTCTGGCATCGTACTCGCCTGCAGAGTGGATCCCAGACTGAAATACACGGCGCCATATTCGGCACCGTCCAGCCAATCTCGTATGTCCTGCTCGTGAAAGTAAACAATGAATTGTAAACAACAATAATCAATTTTTAATTATTATAAAGGCAATTGAAAGTAAATGTGCCATAAATTCCATCGAAACATACGTTCTAGACACCCTTTCCGTTAAACACAATCATGCAAATATACGGATCCACCACTGACCAATCGTAAAGAACAAGTGAAACATGCATTGTAAGTAACAGTCCAGATTTCTCCACGAGTGGAAATGTGCCATCTGTGTATTAATAGAGTAGTATCTAGTTTGGCTATGCGCATAACGAGGATTAGGGCTCAACGTCCAATCGACGATAGGTCATTCAAGATGCAGACAAAACTCGTATTTCACACAGATCAGAAGGTCGTCGGCAGTTTTCTATTCAGGGGGACCATCCTAGAATTCGCCTTTAGTACTCACATTACATCAGACCACACACTAACCTGTATGGCAGGATGTGGCATTGAGCCAAGTTCATCCTGAATGAGATTCCAGTGTCTTAATGTCTGTGCACCCGCGCTCTGACCCATAACGTCTCTTCCGTGTCTCAGTTTCGTCGTGCGTCTCTTAATATTTGTAACAGGATGACACAAAGTCATTTTCTGGATCCTTCAGGCAGTGTAAAATCATTATTTGCGGCCATGCACATACTGCAAACTCAGCAGCATTCAGTTTATCACTAATGCTCATATTGATGCCGTTAGAGATGATTCGTAGACACAGGAACTTTCATCACAGGTCAGGAGTAAGTTGGAGAGTAACAGTCCGCAACAGTCACAGATATCTGGCCTTAATTACACAACGAAACCCAACGATGAATGTATGGCAAACAACTGTCCCAGGAGTTTCGGTTTGCCAAGAAACCATCCATCAGAGGCTCAGAGCAGCAGACCAGTATGCCAAACGACTAGCGGTGTCTCTCCCACTCGTGGATATACAGAAGTAGTTCCATTTCTTATGGAATATGATTGGGCGGAAAGGATGTTCTTAGCATGTAATGCCCACTTCAGTTTTCAATATGATTGTCGAAATAAGTTGTAGAGATATTCAGAAGAAACCATGGGAATCAACCATTTTGACGAAATAAATCTCGGGTGAACAGCCTGGTATAAGTGTGCATAGGGCACAATATTTCGGCAATTGACTACGTTGCCACCATCAGCGCACCTGATGATGGCAACGTGGTCGATTGCCGAAATATTGTGCCCTATGCACACTCATACCAGGCTGTTCACCCGAGATTTATTTCGTCATAAAATACGCCTGGAGAAATTGAATCACATAAATCGTTTTATTTATAATGTAATCCAGCCGTTTGTGAGATATCACACCAGCAGAGCTGCATGTTAGTCGGAGTGGTTTCATGGATACAGATATAATGCAGCGATCTCTACGACCTCTCAGACGGACAATGGGACAAGACTCCCTGTGTGGAGGCAGTAATGCCTTTGTCGATGGAGGTACTCCAGTGGGCGAAATTTTCATAGGGCTCATTAGCAATGTACAGTAAATACTACAGATCATGTCGGGGAGAAAATTTTAACCCTTTACTTGTCACTGATGACTCTTTAAGACCACGGCACAGTCTTTCTCAGAAGCGGAATGAACTGTCAATAGAGCTCTTGACGCTACAAATTGATGCGCGGTACATTGTTATCAAGCACGTGTGAAAGTGGTATAAATATTGAATAAGAATTTTTTGGTCGCAAAAGACGTTTTCCAGTTACTGAACAAGGTAGCGCAGTGGTTAAGACACTGGATTCTCATGCCGGAAAATGAAGAGCCAGGAACGGATGCGATAATCGAGATTTAGATTTTCTGTGGTTTCCCCTAATCGCTTCAGGCAAATGCCACGATATTTACTTCGAAAAATACACTACTGACCTCCTTTCCCATCCTTCCCCAAATAGCGGTCTTTCTCTATCTGCCGGCCGGGGTGGCCAAGCGGTTCTAGGCGCTACAGTCTGGAACCGCGCAATCACTACGGTCGCAGGTTCGAATCCTGCCTCGGGCATGGATGTGTGTGATGTCCTTAGGTTAGTTAGGTTTAAGTAGTTCCAAGTTCTAGGGGACTGATGACCTCAGATGTTAAGTCCCATAGTGCTCAGAGCCATTTTGAACCATTTTTCTCTATCTGTAATGATCTCGACATAGACTGTTCAATATATAATGACCTTCCCGCCTTCCTATTTGCTTTTTAGTTTCACCACCAGAATTTTCGTACTGTGTACCTCATTTTGAAGGGTTTTCTAGTTAGACGCACTGGAGAAACTTTTATACTTCAATTTGTTTTACACTAGCGGAAAAAAGACCGCAACACCAAACAATAATACGAGGTGCATTCAAGTTCTAAGGCCTCCGATTTTTTTTCTAATTAACTACTCACCCGAAATCGATGAAACTGGCGTTACTTCTCGACGTAATCGCCCTGCAGACGTACACATTTTTCACAACGCTGATGCCATGATTCCATGGCAGCGGCGAAGGCTTCTTTAGGAGTCTGTTTTGACCACTGGAAAATCACTGAGGTAATAGCAGTACAGCTGGTGAATGTGCGGCCACGGAGAGTGTCTTTCATTGTTGGAAAAAGCCGAAAGTCACTAGGAGCCAGGTCAGGTGAGTAGGGAGCATGAGGAATCACTTCAAATTTGTTATCACGAAGAAACAGTTGCGTAACGTTAGCTCGATGTGCAGGTGCGTTGTCTTGGTGAAACAGCACACGCGCAGCACTTCCCGGACGTTGTTGTTGCAGTGCAGGAAGGAATTTGTTCTTCAAAACATTTTCGTAGGATGCACCTGTTACCGTAGTGCCCTTTGTAACGCAATGGGTAAGGATTACGCCCTCACTCTCCCAGAACATGGACACCATCATTTTTTCAAGACTGGCGGTTACCTGAAATGTTTTTGGTGGCGGTGAATCTGTATGCTTCCATTGAGCTGACTGGCGCTTTGTTTCTGGATTGAAAAATGGCATCCACGTCTCAGCCATTGTCATAACCGACGAAAAGAAAGTCCCATTCATGCTGTCGTTGCGCGTCAACATTGCTCGGCAACATGCCACACGGGCAGCCCTGTGGTCGTCTGTCAGCATTCGTGGCACCCACCTGGATGACACTTTTCGCATTTTCAGGTCGTCATGCAGGATTGTGTGCACAGAACCCACAGAAATGCCAACTCTGGAGGCGATCTGTTCAACAGTCATTCGGCGATCCCCCAAAACAATTCTCTCTACTTTCTCGATCATGTCGTCAGACCGGCTTGTGCGAGCCCGAGGTTGCTTCGGTTTGTTGTCACACGTTGTTCTGCCTTCATTAAACTGTCGCACCCACAAACGCACTTTTGACATATCCATAACTCCATCACCACATGTCTTCTTCAACTGTCGATGAATTTCAGTTGGTTTCACACCACGCAAATTCAGAAAACGAATGATTGCACGCTGTTCAAGTAAGGAAAACGATGCCATTTTAAGTATTTAAAACAGTTCTCATTCTCGCCGCTGGCGGTAAAATTCCATCTGCCATACGGTGCTGCCACCTCTGGCACATATTGACAATGAACGCAGCCTCATTTTAAAACAATGCGCATGTTTCTATCTCTTTCCAGTCCGGAGAAAAAAAATCGGCCTTAGAACTTGAATGCATCTCGTAAATGCAGTGTAATAAAATTTAGGGAACACATTGTCAAGGTAATATATTTAAATGATTAAGATTGAAAAAGCACAGGTTGATGTAAGTGCGAGGTAATCCATTGGAAATGTGAAATGCTGATACGTTGAATAAATGGTATAACCAATAGAGACCATGCAAGCATTCAGACGTGCACGTGTTGTATTGTACAGGTGCCAGTTGCCAGTTTCTGGGATGTAGTTCCATATCTGTTGCATTTGGTCGGTCAATACCAGGACAGTTAATGCTGTTTGTGGGAGACGCTGCAGTTGCCGTCAGATCATGTCCCACATGTACTCGATTGGTGCCAGATCTGGTGACCGAGCAGGCCGAGGCAACAGGTTGACACTCTGTAGAGCGTGGTGGGTTACAACAGCGGATGCGGCCGAGTGTTTTCCTGTTGGAAAATTCCCCCCTGGAATGCTGTTCATGGATGGCAGCACAGCAGGTCGAATCAGCAGATTGACGTACAAATCTGCAGTCGGGCTACGTGGGATAACCAGGAGAGTGCTCCTGCTGTCTTACGAAATCGTACCTCAGACCGTAAGTCCAGGAGTAGGTCCAGTGTGTGTAGCACGCAGGCAAGTTGCAGGCCCTTAGCTGGCCGCCTCCTACCCGACACACCGAAGCGGAACCAGATTTCATTAGAAAAAAACAACAAACCCTCACCCTGCCCACCAAAGAGCTCTGGCTTGATACCACTGAAGTCACAAAAGGCTGTCGTTTAGAGGGACGGTGGAATGCACGCTACATGGCGTCTGGCTCAGAGCTAGCCTTGAAGTAACTGATTTGTAACAGTTCGTTGAGTCACAGTGGAGCCAACTGCTGCTGTAGATGCAGTACGGTACGCCAGAGCCGTACGCCGACCACGGTGGTCCTCCCTATGCGTAGTGGCACGGAACCGTCCGGAGCCCAGTCTTCTTGCGACCACCGCTGCCAGAACCATGCCTAGTGGCTACATTCCTGCCAAGTCTTTCTGGCATAGCTCAAAAGGAACATCCGGGTTCCCGTAGCCGTATTACACGTCTTCGTTCAAGCTCAGTGAATTGTTAATAATGACAACATCGACGTCAAAGACAGTCTTGACTGGCATAACTCACCACGTCCAATCTCAAAGGTAACTAATGCTCTCGACAGTTACAGCGTGTATTTAAAGCAAACCTGATTCGCATCCTCATATGGACGCTGCTAGCGCCGATCATATGCGACTGGTGCAACATTTGAGTTGACATCGTTTTTCGGATGTAGAAACACGCCTACCAACTTCCATTTACGTCGCTCAACTCCTTGGTGTTGCGCCTTTCTCCGTCAGTGTGTATTTCACATACTTATATCCTTAATTTTTAATTGTGCAGAACTTTTGGTCCGTGGTGTAGTATTGTTATTGTGACAGGTTAAGCGTTGGTACAGGTTTTTAAATTTATTTAGTTATCGTTATAATGTAATTTTCAGTTAGTGATTTTTTAAATATACAGCGTGTTACAAAAAGGTACGGCCAAACGTTCAGGAAACATTCCTCACACACAAAGAAAGAAAATATGTTATGTGGACATGTGTCCGGAAATGCTTACATTCCATGTTAGAGCTCATTTTATTACTTCTCTTCAAATCATATTAATCATGGAATGGAAACACACAGCAACAGAACGTACCAGCGTGACTTCAAACACTTTGTTACAGGAAATGTTCAAAATGTCCTCCGTTAGCGAGGATACATGCATCCACCCTCCGTCGCCGGGAATCCCTGATGCGCTGATGCAGCCCTGGAGAATGGCGTATTGTATCACAGCCATCCACAATACGAGCACGAAGAGTCTCTACATTTGGTACCGGGGTTGCGCAGACAAGAGCTTTCACATGCCCCCATAAATGAAAGTCAAGAGGGTTGAGGTCAGGAGAGCGTGGAGGCCATGGAATTGGTCCACCTCTACCGATCCATCGGTCACCGAATCTGTTGTTGAGAAGCGTACGAATACTTCGACTGAAATGTGCAGGACCTCCATCGTGCATGAACCACATGTTGTATCGTACTTGTAAAGGCACATGTTCTAGCAGCACAGGTAGAGTATCCCGTATGAAATCATGATAACGTGCTCCATTGAGCGGAGGTGGAAGAACATGGGGCCCAATCAAGACATCACCAACAATGCCTGCCCAAACGTTCACAGAAAATGTGTGTTGATGACGTGATTGCACAATTGCGTGCCGATTCTCGTCAGCCCAACCATGTTGATTGTGAAAATTTACAATTTGATCACGTTGGAATGAAGCCTCAACCATAAAGAGAACATTTGCACTGAAATGAGGATTGACACATTGTTGTACGAACCATTCGCAGAAGTGTACCCGTGGAGACCAATCAGCTGCTGATAGTGCCTGCACACACTGTACATGGTACGGAAACAACTGGTTCTCCCGTAGCACTCTCCATACAGTGACGTGGTCAACGTTACCTTGTACAGCAGCAACTTCTCTGACGCTGACATTAGGGTTATCGTCAACTGCACGAAGAATTGCCTCGTCCATTGCAGGTGTCCTCGTCGTTCTAGGTCTTCCCCAGTCGCGAGTCATTGGCTGGAATGTTCCGTGCTCCGTAAGACGCCGATCAATTGCTTCGAACGTCTTCCTGTCGGGACACCTTCGTTCTGGAAATCTGTCTCGATACAAACGTACCGCGCCACGGCTATTGCCCCGTGCTAATCCATACATCAAATGGGCATCTGCCAACTCCGCATTTGTAAACATTGCACTGACTGCAAAACCACGTTCGTGATGAACACTAACCTGTTGATGCTACGTACTGATGTGCTTGATGCTAGTACTGTAGAGCAATGAGTCGCATGTCAACACGAGCACCGAAGTCAACATTACCTTCCTTCAATTGGGCCAACTGGCGGTGAATCGAGGAAGTGCAGTACATACTGACGAAACTAAAATGAGCTCTAACATGGAAATTCAGCGTTTCCGGACACATGTCCACATAACATGTTTTCTTTATTTGTGTGTGAGGAATGTTTCCTGAAAGTTTGGCCGTACCTTTTTTTAACACCCTGTATTTGACAACTCAGTTGATACCAAGGTGGTAATTAATATTGTGAAGACAGAAAGTAAGAGAAGTTACCTTAGGAAGAGCCGGCGAATCGGCTTCCACATGCAGTCCAGTCAGCTCTATCATGTTTGGCAGATGCGGTCGGGGGTAGTTTATACTGAAGTGATTGTTTATGAGCATTAAACTGAAATTTTTTTCAGTTTCATAAACTGATGGAACGTCTGGTCCGAAATATTTTCTCTGGATTTTGTCTTGATCCGGCATCATTACGCAGAAGTAGTAATAATTTGTGTATAGCCATATATATGTCATGTAAAGTCTCTCCCAGAATGACATACGGTGTGAAGAGGAGACCACGCTGTCTGGAAGGTAAGCTGGATTACTTGGGTTTCCATCAGTCCAGAGGCTGGGTATAACTGCGCCTACGGTAATGTATCCGATGAGAGGCGGGGAGCCCACTTTGTGGATTAAACCGTAGAAGCACGGCGTCAGCAACCGTTCCAAAATAACCAGGTCGAACTTCGGAGCTGACCTGTAACAAATTTATGTGTAACTGTGCTGCTGCTAGATGAAGTCGTTGACGAAGTATTGGATCATTCTAAATGGCACGACATTGACTTAAGACATACTCCGAGACTGACATCAAGAGGAAAGAAGAAAATTTGACAGTGACGTCACGAATGTCCAGAGATGGGACAGAATAAAATGAATATGCTGGTATAATCAAATTAATCCTGCTGCTTGTGTTCTAACTCATCTGTAACGCACTGATAGGATGTCGGGAATAGCCGATATGATTGAGCCTACATTGTTAGTACTGGAAGGGAATTTCTGAGTATACAGGAGCCTTAACATTTACTTTGCGAAATGGAAGTCCAGGTTCCACTGTTTTTCCTGCACTGAACTATCTCTCCAAGTGTACTTCTGTTGTAACCTCTTCTATAGGCTAAGCTTCTAGCGCACTCCTACGCGATAGCACTAGTTGCTGTGTTTTCCTACCGTCATTTCAGAAATTTCAGACTTCCAGACAGTAGAAATAACCAACAACTGGCAAAGAACAAACTCAATATATTTCTAGAAAGGGTCAAAGTAAAATATTTCACATTTCAAGTATCTAGGGAGCATGATCTCGAAAGACAATACCATTGAGCACGAAATAGTCAGCAGAACACAGAAAGCATACAATTTTTACAGTCAAATCAGAAATCTTTTACAGTCAAATCAGAAATCTCTATGTTGATAAAATGCCACGAAAAGCAAAAGTGACCATGTACCATCCCTGTTTTTCACAAATCGTAACATATGGTTTAGAAACATGTACCCTACTAAACAAAGACCTCAGCAGAATTCAGGCAACAGAAATGAGATTCATTGGAACTATGACTCAGACAACCAGAAAGGACTAAATCAGGAATGAGGTGAACAGAAAAGTAGCTGCTATTGAGGTTCCTGTTATCAGCGCCAAAAGGAAACGGGCGGGGACTACTCAAGAGGACGTCGTTATCAGGAGAAAGAAAACTGTCGTTCTACGGATCGGAGCGTGGAATGTCAGATCCCTTAATCGGGCAGGTAGGTTAGAAAATTTAAAAAGGGAAATGCAGAGGTTGAAGTTAGATATAATGGGAATTAGTGAAGTTCGGTGGCAGGAGGAATAAGACTTCTGGTCAGGTGACTACAGGGTTATAAACACAAAATCAAATAGGGGTAATGCAGGAGTAGGTTTAATAATGAATAGGAAAATAGGAATGCGGGTAAGCTACTACAAACAGCATAGTGAACGCATTATTGTGGCCAAGATAGATACGAAGCCCACACCTACTACAGTAGTACAAGTTTATATGCCAACTAGCTCTGCAGATGACGAAGAAATTTGAGAAATGTATGATGAAATAAAAGAAATTATTCAGATTGTGAAGGGAGACGAAAATTTAACAGTCATGGGTGACTGGAATTCGAGTGTAGGAAAAGAGAGAGAAGGAAACGTAGTAGGTGAATATGGATTGGGGCTAAAAAATGAAAGAGGAAGCCGTCTGGTAGAGTTTTGCACAGAGCATAACTTAATCATAGCTAACGGTCCAAGAATCATGAAAGAAGGTTGTACACATGGAAGTTTCCGGTAGATACTAGAAGGTATCAAATAGATTATATAATGGAAAGACAGAGATTTAGGAACCATGTTTTAACTTGTAAGGCATTTCCAGGGGCAGATGTGGACTCTGATCACAATCTATTGGTTATGACCTGTAGATTAAAACTGAAGAAACTGCAAAAAGGTGGGAATTTAAGGAGATGGGACCTGGATAAACTGAAAGAACCAGAGGTTGTACAGAGTTTCAGGGAGAGCATAAGGGAACAATTGACAGGAATGGGGGAAAAAATACAGTAGAAGAAGAATGGGTAGCTTTGAGGGATGAAGTAGCGAAGGCAGCAGAGGATCAAGTAGGTAAAAAGACGAGGGCTAGTAGAAATCCTTGGGTAACAGAAGAAATATTGAATTTAATTGATGAAAGGAGAAAATATAAAAATGCAGTAAATGAAGCAGGCAAAAAGGAATACAAACGTCTCAAAAATGAGATCGACAGGAAGTGCAAAATGGCTAAGCAGGCATGGCTAGAGGACAAATGTAAGGATGTAGAGGCCTATCTCACTAGGGGTAAGATAGATACTGCCTACAGGAAAATTAAAGAGACCTTTGGAGATAAGAGAACGACTTGTATGAATATCAAGAGCTCAGATGGCAACCCAGTTCTAAGCAAAGAAGGGAAAGCAGAAAGGTGGAAGGAGTATATAGAGGGTCTATACAAGGGCGATGTACTTGAGGACAATATTATGGAAATGGAAGAGGATGTAGATGAAGATGAAATGGGAGATACGATACTGCGTGAAGAGTTTGACAGAGCAATGAAAGACCTGAGTCGAAACAAGGCCCCGGGAGTAGACAACATTGCATTAGAACTATTGACGGCCTTGGGAGAGCCAGTCCTGACAAAACTCTACCATCTGGCGAGCAAGATGTATCAAACAGGCGAAATACCCTCGGACTTCAAGAAGAATATAATAATTCCAATCCCAAAGAAAGCAGGTGTTGACAGATGTGAAAATTACCGAACTATCAGCTTAATAAGTCACAGCTGCAAAATACTAACACGAATTCTTTACAGACGAATGGAAAAACTGGTAGAAGCCAACCTCGGGGAAGATCAGTTTGGATTCCGTAGAAACACTGGAACACGTGAGGCAATACTGACCTTACGACTTATCTTAGAAGAAAGATTAAGGAAAGGCAAACCTACGTTTCTAGCATTTGTAGACTTAGAGAAAGCTTTTGACAATGTTGACTGGAATACCCTCTTTCAAATTCTGAAGGTGGCAGGGGTAAAATACAGGGAGCGAAAGGCTATTTACAATTTGTACAGAAACCAGATGGCAGTTATAAGAGTCGAGGGACATGAAAGGGAAGCAGTGGTTGGGAAGGGAGTGAGACAGGGTTGTAGCCTCTCCCCGATGTTGTTCAATCTGTATATTGAGCAAGCAGTAAAGGAAACAACAGAAAAATTCGGAGTGGGTATTAAAATCCATGGAGAAGAAATAAAAACTTTGAGGTTCGCCGATGACATTGTAATTCTGTCAGAGACAGCAAAGGACTTGGAAGAGCATTTGAACGGAATAGACAGTGTCTCGGAAGGAGGATATAAGATGAACATCAACAAAAGCAAAACAAGGATAATGGAATGTAGTACAATTAAGTCGGGTGATGCTGAGGGAATTAGATTAGGAAATGAGGCACTTAAAGTAGTAAAGGAGTTTTGCTATTTGGGGAGCAAAATAACTGATGATGGTCGAAGTAGAGAGGGTATAAAATGTAGACTGGCAATGGCAAGGAAAGCGTTTCTGAAGAAGAGAAATTTGTTAACATCGAGTATAGATTTGTCAGGAAGTCATTTCTGAAAGTATTTGTATGGAGTGTAGCCATGTATGGAAGTGAAACATGGACGATAAATAGTTTGGACAAGAAAGAATAGAAGCTTTCGAAATGTGGTGCTACAGAAGAATGCTAAAGATTAGATGGGTAGATCACATAACTAATGAGGAAGTATTGAATAGGATTGGGGAGAAGAGAAGTTTGTGGCACAACTTGACCAGAAGAAGGGATCTGTTGGTAGGACATGTTCTGAGGCATCAAGGGATCACCAATTTAGTATTGGAGGGCAGCGTGGAGGGTAAAAATCGTAGAGGGAGACCAAGAGATGAATACACTAAGCAGATTCAGAAGGATGTAGGTTGCAGTAGGTACTGGGAGATGAAAAAGCTTGCACAGGATAGAGTAGCATGGAGAGCTGCATCAAACCAGTCCCAGGACTGAAGACCACAACAACAACAACAAGGAAACGCAGGCCTCACTGGTAAGGGCACATAATGAGAATGAACAACCAAAGACCTGCTAAAAGGTATTTCAACCTGAGACTAATAGGAAGAAGACCACGGGGGAGATCTCGAAAACGCTGGATAGAGAGTGTAAGATCAGGTGTGGAGGAGGGACACAAATGGGAAGCTGTCCTGGAACAGAAGATGTGTGAAGACAGAAGGAGATGGCGAGCGCTTGTACATCACACCCGGTAAACTGGAGTTGGAAAACGATTATGATGACAGACTTTCAGAAATATCCACAAATCTACCAGCACCATACAGCGGGCTACGGAAGAGACATCTTCTCACTGGAGATGAAAGCTAACTAACAACAAGACGAAATCTTGTTACGTTGCAACGTGGAATTTCACGCTTTATAGCATCCCGAAACGTGAACAGAACAATTCAAATCGGGTGTTCGTAACTGGCTACGGAAAACAAACTAATGTGGTTCAAGATCGCTTTATGTGTGTCAGGTTGAACCGGCGTTTCTGATAATTAAATGCAGCTTTCTAAAGCTGAAACGAAAATTGGTAGTTTGTTCTGTAACTAGCTTAACAAGCAAATACGCCGCTTCAAGGCGCTGTCTCATTAAAGATATAAAGAAAATATTGGTAAATTTATTAGCAGAATGTTGGGGATTGGTACGCTGGTGCTTAACAGGGGAAAAAATATAGGTATCAATATAAACCATACCCTTCCAGACGTGCTACTCAAATACCCTACCGTTTTCCCCTTGCCACCAATTATGGTATGGCGCTGTATCAGAAAATGCACATCCAGCTGACCCTAGATCTACTCTTCATATACTCTCCCAAAGCAGCTAACACAATCTCCCTGTTCCAGACGACAAAATGCCCTAACATGTTTCCTTCCTGTCAGAGCCTACCCACACCTTCCCAACATTTCTTACATCCAGATTCCCTCTTCCTCTCATATTCTTCACTTTTTTTTCCCTTTCATAACTATGTCCAGCCTCCATCATAGTCACACCTAACTCAAATCTAACATCTCCTACCATCCACTGTTCCCCTTCACACTTTGCCCACAAATCAGCTCCTCAATTCCGTTAGCAGTGCACCCCTACAACTCTACTTAGCCATTTTCCTCGCACTTTACCCTTTCTCAGTGCTCATCCTACAACTTAACGTAGTGAACTGATGTGTTTCGTGCTTAACTTTTCTTTTCTAAAAGGCAAGAAATAGTTTTTAACAGCATAAGTGTTCAATCTTCTTAATAACTTTTAAAATATGTAAACGTTTTTTCTTTCTCACATTAGGAACTGCTTTATGGAATCACTATATGGTATTAAAAACTAATGTACACATACATAAAAAAGTTAAATAGACGAGTGTGTGTATACTACTTCTGGCAGCCAGATTTATCGGATAAAAGAGGAGGAGAAGAAGGAATAAAGAGGAAAAGCAGATGAGAGGAGGAGGAGGAGGAGGAGGAGGAGGAGGAGGAGGAGGAAGACTAACAGAACCGGTACGTACTTTATGAATTCCTGCATTTCCGGAGAACTCAGTTCGCCCTCACACAGAGCAGCCCCTAGGCGCTTCCATGAAAATATCATGTCAGTTGCTGTCCAATGGGCCATCCCCATCCAATCAGAGGTTGTTCTCAGGTATTTGTATGAGGCAGATATGTCAATTTCTGTGAAATTGGCAATGTTTTTCTGGAAGTAGAAATAATCATAATGTTAGGATAGTTATTCGTCGGTATTTTCAAAGAATAGCTACAGAAAATCTTACGTGTATAGAAGTCTCATAATTACAGCTAATGTAGAGTCCTGCTCACACACTTTATGTACATCATAACCACCTCCCCCCCCCCCCCCTTCCATTTGTCCATCCCCTCTTTCCCTCCCTCTCTCTGTGCATCACCTCCTCCCTCCACTCTGCGTCCATTAACTGCCCCCCCCCCTCCCCCTGTGTCCACTTTCCTCTATCTGACCTCGAGCCGTGTTTATTGTTACTGAAATCGAAATGCTCATTCAGAATCGAGACCGCTTAAAGTGAATGGGTAAATCGGTTGGGATCTTTGGTATACGCGGTATGAGAGAGCAGCTGCTGGGTCTGTGATTGTAGTAGCTTCAAAGCCAATATTTTGCATAGTTTTAATCTGCGAATGAGTAGGATTACAAAGTACTCGAAGATTCAGATTCTGTAATAGTATACTAATCTTAAGGCGATAAACTATAAATAAATCTTTTCTGTTTTCTATAAAACAGCGGGCAGCGAAGAAAAGAAAATATCACAGTGTTGTTGCATAATTTTTGTTTGAAATGCCTTGCTGTCGTAGCTGAAACTGTGTGCAAGAAAGAAAACGAGACCGCACACTTTCACAGCACAGCTTGGCTTTTCCTTTATAGCACTTGATCCTAACAGAAAACATGTGCATTTTTGTTTAAAAAACAATTAGCCGATGTCCATGTGATTTTTTATTGGTGCATCATCTACCGATTTGAAGAACTTTTCGAGGCTTTTGGCAACAACACTTCAAAAACGCATGGCCTATAGCTGTGCAAATGTTCGTTAGATTATCATCTGAAAATCTAAAGTAAGTTGGTCAAGAACTTTTCTTGATTTTTCCTAAGAACGTGTCTCTGTTATATATAAATATAAATATATGTATAAAGAGGTTATAACCCATGTGCGTTGAAATGTTTGATGTTTGTCTGTCCGAGTGTTGCGTAAAAATTTGAAATAAATTGGTCAAGATCTTTTGAGATTTCTGGCAAAAAGTATCTCCTTTATTTACATATTTATATACCATATTTTCTCCTCCTTACACGAGGCATCACAACAACGTTTCACCAGGCAACGTCGGTCAACTGCTGTTTGTGTATGAGAAATCGGTTGGAAACTTTCCAGTCAGCACGTTGTAGGTGTCGCCACCGGCGCCAAACTTGTGTGAATGCTCTGAAAAGCTAATCACATGCAAATCACAGCATCTTCTTCCTGTTTGCTAAATTTCGCGTCTGTAGCACGTCATCTTCGTGGTGTAGCAATTTTAATGGCCAGTAGTGTACTTATGGACTAGAATTACGAATAACTTAAATTGGAATGATCACACAGACAATGTTGTGGCGAAAACAAACCAAAATACGCGATTTATTGGCAGAACACTTATAAGATGTATCAGGTCTACTGAAGAGACTGATTATACTACGCTTGTCCGCTCTCTTCTGGAGTACTGCTGTGCGGTGTGGGATTTGCATCAGGTGGGACTGACGGACGACGTCGAAAACGTTCTTTCAAAGAAGAGCAGCTCGTTTTGTATTACTGCGAAGTAGGGGAGAGCGTGCCACGGTTATGATGCGCGAATTGGAGTGGCAGTCATTGAAACAAAGGCGTTTTTCGCTGCGGCAGGATCTTCTCATGAAATTTCAATCGCCAACTTTGTCCTCAGAGTGTGAAAATATTTTGTAGTGCCCACCTACATTGGAAGAAATAAAATAAGAGAAATCAGAGTTCTCACGGAAAGATTTAAGTGTTCGTCCTCTCGCGCGCCTTTCGAGAGTGGAACGGAAGAAAAGTAGCTTAAAGGGTGTTCGATGAAGTCTCTGCCAGTCACTTAACTGTGGATTGCAGAGTAATCGTGTAGTTGTAGATGTCTTGTGGGTGCTTCACTTTTTGGCAGGCAGTTTAGTTTCTTAGTAGCGCGAGGATGCTCGTTTAATCTTTCATTTCATACTTAGGATTTTTGTACTTTTTCACGTGATACCTGCCGCTGCGTTCATGACAGTTTTACACTCTCGACATTGAGGAGGAGGGAAATAAGGTGCAGTACCTTGGAGGGGTTGGTGGTGATGAAGGTGACCTGGTGGCCCCTCCTCGCCAGTTCGAGGCTCATCGTCCTGAGGGGTCCCTGGTGGCTGACGGCAGGGAACGGCACGATGGACAGGATCCTGACCGCCTCCGCGGCCCCCAGCACGAGCAGGAGCAGGAAGCTGGCCTTCATGGTGGCCTGTCAACAAAAAAAGTAAGGAAAGTAAGCAAACAAGGAATATTAAATAAACGCGAGAAGACAATATATATAGAAGTGGAGAACGGAGTTTGGATGGATTACGTGGAAGAGTTATACAGTGCACAACGGATAACACCAGACTGATTTTGGAAGATCAAGGTGAACAGAATGAAGGAACGACTCCTTAGATATTTGAATGGGAAATGGAGAAAGTTACTCAGGAGGTCTGGGAAAAGAAAGCCTTGGGCTGTGGCAAAATATCTGAGAAACTGGAAGTCTTAGGTCCAAATTCAATAGCCGAATTTACTGATGTGGTGGACGGAATTTGTGCCAAGAGTATTTGGCCTCAAGATCTACTTAAGAACATTCTAATACCTTAACCTAAAAAGATCAGTGCAAAAGGCTGCGAAGACTGTAGGGCAATTAGTTTCATGAGCTACATTACAAAGGCTATAACGAGAGTCGTACTAACTAGAAATGACAAGAAAAGTGAGGAAACACTGGGAGATACAAATTCGGATTCAGAAATGGTAAAGGAAGAAACATGTTATAGGTTGACTGGAGATGGTTGGAGAAAGAATGATAAAAATAAACAGGCATATGTACAGGGCGACAATTACGGAATTATATGAAATAAAATCGTCATAACTTTTGAAGGACTTGAGTTAGGACGTTCAAACTGCACAGTTAGCCGCGGGGCATGACGGGAATCACTATGCGCATGCGCACGCATGGTTTATCGACGAAGCCCACTTTCATTTGGATGGGCTCGTCAATAAGCAAAATTAGCGTATTTGGGGTCAGAGAATCCGCATTTCGCGATCGAGAAGTCTCTTCACCATCAACAGGTGACTACGTGGTGCGCAGTGTACAGTAATCGGTGCGATATTCCATGATAGCACGGTGACTACCGAACGGTACGTGAAGGTTTTGGAAGATGAGCTCATCCCCATTATCCAATGTGACCCTGATTACGACAAGATGTGGTTCATGCAATACAGAGCTCGACCCCATCGAAGCAGGAGAGTGTTTGATGTCCTGGAGGAGCACTCTGGGGACCGCAATTTTTACTTTCGAAAAAGATGGATAAAAGATTTTGCGTTAAATTTTGTTTGAAAAATGCAATAATGTGCAGCACCGCATTCGAAATGTTGACTTTGGCTTTTGGTGAATCTACTATGAATAAGATAAGAGCTTACGGGTGGTATAAACTTTCCAAAGAGGGTCGAGAAGACGTTGAAGACGACCGCTGTGGACGCCGTAGAACATCAGTTACTGACGACAATGTGGAAGAAGTAAAGAAAATCGTCAAATCACAGCCAGAGAGGGTGCTTATGTCGGCGTATCCTTTCGCTCATGCCAAGAAATTTATTTCGGATGTTGTTGACATGAAACGTGTAGCACTAAAGTTTGTTCCGAAATTGTTGAATTTTGACCAAAATGAACGTCGCATAGATATCGATCAGGAATTGATGAATGAAGTAGACAACGCTCCAGAACTTCTAAAGAAGGTGATAACAGATGACGAAACGTGGACATAAAGGTATGACAACGAAACCAAGGCCCAGTCGTCCTAAATGGAAACTGCCTGAAGAGCCACGTCCGAAAAAAAATTCGAAAAGTTCGAACAGATGTGAAGTTTCTTCTCACTGTTTTCTTCGATTACAGTGGAATAGTGCATCATAAGTTCTTACATTAAGGGCGTAAGGTCAATAAGGAATTCTACCTGGAAATTATGCGCCGTTTGTGTGAAGCAATGCGGAGAAAACGACCAGAAATGCGGCAAATTCCCTCACGATAATGCTCCTCACACCTCAATGCTTGTTCATGACTGGCAAAACACAAAACCGTTACGTTGCCACAGCCATCGCATTCGCCGGACATGGCCCCTGCAAATTACTCCTACCCCCGAGCCTGGAGAGAACAATGAAAGGACGTCAGTTTGCCACCACTGATGAGATATAAACGGAATCGCTGAATGAGCTTAAGACCATAACAAAAAGTGAGTTCAGATGTGCTTTTAAAATTGGAAAAATGGCTGCCACAAAAGTTTATATCTGAGGGGGATTACTCTGAGGGGGACAATGTTGATGTCGACGAATAAATAAAGATTTAAGAAAAACAAAAATTCCCGTTACTTTTTGATCACGCACCGTATTTGCCCGTATCTATCTATATATATAAAACAAAGTCGGGTTTGTTACAACACTTATAACTCGAGATCTGCTGGACCAATTTTAAGGGTTTTTGATTTGTTGGATTTGTCTCCGCCCTGAATAGCAGAATACATCTTAAACATAATGAAAAATTGATGAATACTTGAAAAATCCGTTATTTTCCCTAAAAGTTCTTTAGTTTCGGAGCTGTCAGCTCAAGAAATCCCGATCTTGAGGTGAATGAGGAGATGCATAACCAGGCTTTGCTCTTGATCGAAGATACGTGTTACCTCATGTGCGGCAGTTTGATAGTTAGGTTAGGAATGCCAGCGCCAGATCGCGGAATGAATGACGCATTTAATAGAGAATTGGAACGTGAACGTGAATATGATCCACATGAACTAATCCAATCAGTTAAAACGAATGTACCACTGCTGAATCCTAAGCAGAAGGAAGTCTATGATACACTGATTAATGCAATTGATGATGGAAATGGCGTATTTTTTTTTTTTTTTTTTTTTTTTTGATGCCCCCGGTGGAACTGGGAAGACATTCCTCATGCCATTGATTTTGGCCACTGTACGTGCGAGATCCGAAATTGCGGTAGCAATTGCTTCTTCTGGAATAGCGGCCACATTGTTAGACGGATGCCGTACGGCTCACTCAGCGTTAAAATTGCCATTAAACCTTCAAACTACTGAACAACCGACATGTAACATTTCGAAACACTCCGCAATGGCCAAAGTTTTAGTAGCATCAAAAATCATCATATGGGACGAATGCACAATGGCGCACAAACGCGCATTGGAAGCACTAGACTGAACATTAAAAGATCTGCGCAATGACTCGAGATGTTTTGGTGGTTCAATGATTTTATTATCTGGCGATTTCCGACAAACACTACCAGTAATTCCAAGATCTACTGCTGCCGACGAAATAAACGCTTGCCTCAAAGCATCAAATCTGTGGCGATATGTAAACAAACTTCAACTGTCTGTAAATATGAGAGTTGCATTGTTGAACGATCTAGCTGCTGATGATTTCTCGAAGCAATTGCTGACTATCGGTAATGGCCGTGTTCCTGTTGACGAATCGAGCGGTCTGATTTCATTTCCTCCAAATTTTTGCAATTTCGTCTCATCAAAAGACGAGCTTATCAACAAAGTATTTCCGGATATCATTGCTAACCACAAAAATACTAAATGGTTAAGTGAGCGAGCAAT
Organism: Schistocerca americana; assembly: GCF_021461395.2. NCBI lineage: Eukaryota > Metazoa > Arthropoda > Insecta > Orthoptera > Acrididae > Schistocerca > Schistocerca americana. The sequence continues at coordinate 127,084,751 of NC_060121.1, forward strand.
TTTGGCGGCTAAAAATAAAGATGTAGATGACCTCAATTTTATAATTCAAAATCAAATCGTAGGTACTCTGTATTCATTCAAATCTATCGACTGTGTAACAAACGAAGAAGAAGCCACTAATTATCCAACAGAATTTTTGAACTCCTTGGATGTGCCTGGTTTACCACCGCACAATTTACAACTGAAGGTTGGCTCGGTAGTCTTCATGCTTAGAAATTTAAGCCAACCAAAACTGTGCAATGGAAAGCGTTTGGTGATAAGAAAACTGATGAGCAATGTGATTCACGCGTCGATACTTAAAGGAAAATTTAAAGATGAGAAAGTTCTTATTCCAAGGATTCCGATGATCCCAACAGATATGCCCTTTGAGTTTAAACGAATTCAATTCCCGATTCGTCTTGCCTTCGCCATGACGATCAACAAATCACAGGGCCAATCCTTGACTATTTCTGGCCTCAATCTAGAAAATGCGTGTTTTTCTCATGGTCAATTGTACGTGGCATACTCACGTGTCGGCAAACCATCCGCATTATTTGTTCTTGCGCCTGACCAAAAAACAAAGAATGTCGTTTACCACAAGGTGCTTGAATGAAAATCCGATTAATGAATTAATCAGAGTGTATCCCAACCTGCACAACATAGTTTTCAATGATTTTTTTCTGACATGTGTTTGAAATACTTAATTATTATTATTTTTTTAATTTTTACTCTCATTCTGTATGTATTCATCATCATTCATCAAAATAAAATACTTTTATATTTCTATCTATATTAATATTATTTTGTATCATTGTATTACGTTCATCAAAGCCTAAATTAGTTCAGCTAAAAGGTAACACGACATTCATTCATTGACTGTTAGGCGGTACGAAGTTCGCCGGGTCAGCTAGTTGTAAATAAGAAAACATTATTGCAGTTACTGTTGTGCTGACTTGCATGCTCTATAGATAAGTAGCATTTTTACCTTCTCTTCGTCTGTGTACAGCGTACTCACACAAACCTTCCAATGAAGACAGTTGACTGAATGGCCAGTGTGCTTTTTCCTCTTGTTTCGATTTGATTACTGTCAACTCTAGCACGTGGACGAGTTGCGTTACTCCACTTTGCCTGCACTGTGTGCTAGAATGGTAGAGTCAAAGTAAATTTTGCGTTTTGTTTTTAATGACGTCATGATTAAAAATGTGTGAGAATTCCTAAGGGACCAAACTACTGAGGTCATCGGTGTCTAGACGTGAAACGTCCCCTTTTGAAAAATTATACATGACTGTCCTTAAACTGACACACAATATTTTTTTTTTAGCGCAACGCAATCTGACTTTCAGTAATCCCTACAAGAGAATGGCCCTGATTAAATTAACCTATACGTTTCACAAATCACTTACCTCACAAAAATCTTCGTTACTCGAACTACTGCAATACAGCGAGCGCCACTACTGTCAGCTAAATAAAAGATTCAAACTATGGAAGGTACTAACTACTGATAGGCATAGTTAGCAAATGAAAGATTTTAATAGAGAACAAACAATGTATTTACCTTAATAGTCATAATATATATAGCAGTTCATGACATCCAGTGTTACAAATTTAAAAACTCCGCCATTTCTCTCCCCACATCCACCACTGCTGGCGGCTCACCTCCAACTGCGCAGCGCTACGCGCTGTTAACATCCAGCTGCCCAACACTACAATGGCAGACAACAATGCAAACTAGCCACAGACTGCACACAGCACAGCCAGTGATTTTCATACAGAGCGCTACGTAGCGTTACCAATAAGAAAACCTAAACAGCCTACTTAGAGACGTAGACACTACTTAAACTAACGTAAACTAAGTTATGCTAAGAAGAACACACACACACACACACACACACACACACACATGCCTGAGGGAGGACTCTAAACTCCCGCGGGAGGGGCCGCGCAATCCGTGATATGACGCCTCAAACCGCGCGGCCACTCCGAGCGGCGCTCATGATTACGTGAATGGTACACTGTGACGCTTGTTCGAGCAGGTCTTGAACAGAGCAAGTGGATTCCCAAATAAAAAATACAGGGTGCTGTTCAAAAAAGACGCAGTGCCGTTCATATCTTCGTAATGAACTAAGTTACAAGAAAAGCAATCATGCTGGTTAATGTCCCCCTCTTACAAGGGGAGGCCGCCAATTGTGAAATTCAGATCAGATTCATACTGCGCATAATAAAAGCTCATGGCCAGAGGTGTAATGTGGCAAAGCACCAAGATGCACTTCTCAGCCGTTCTCGAGAAAATCGACAGTTAAAAGAAACCGTTGCGGTGAAATACTCTCTACGATGAGCAATTTTCCACAGCGTGGTGGTGCAGCGGTAAGCGCTTGGGTTCGTAATCCGAAGGTCGCCGGATCGAATCTCGCTCCAAGCACCTTTTTTTTTTTAGTATTTGTTTTTGTAATTCATATATATAATTCCCGGCAATCAGTTGCAACAATTATGCATATAATAAGTTGTTGAAAGTCGTTTGTCGTGGAAAAACTGGTGACTTCGAACATCATTATGTTTTCCGCAAACAAAGTTGTATTTCACAAATGTTATTAATTGTCTTCATAATGTTAACCACGTATAGTTAACGGAAGACGTAGAAACGAATACGTATAGCGTAAGTCAAACGTTCGAATTAGAATGGAGACCCCGCGAACACAAACTTGCTGTGGCAGGTATGAAATATAAACTCCGTTACTCGCTCGTTACACTTGAAGGACAGATGTTGAATGGGCCGAAACGAGCCGCCCCATAACAGCGTAGTTGCCTGCTAACTTCGAAAGAAGGTAGATGCGGTCCCTAGCGCAACTTATAACGTCGTCGAAAATCAGTGCGGACGGGACAGCTTTGGTACACCCTGTTAAACAAACGGAAAAATGGAGGCGGTACAATTGGAGAGCGATCCGCCTTCACCAACATGCATAAGCAATTCATTAATAGTATATATATATATATATATATTTGAATTGCAAAAAAC